>NC_041383.1:258707461-258820198 GCF_002162155.2 Triticum dicoccoides
CGCGGGCTCCCCTCATCTCTTCGCCATCACGCTAACTTTAGCATTTTGTGATGTACAACCCTCCGTCATTCTCATGTCTGTTTTGAACCCCTGGTCTTTGAATATGTAGGCCTAGGTTTTTGTTTGCAAGGAAATATAGGGCAGAAATACAAAAAGTACAAGATCATTGTAGACAAATAGAGTATATTTATAAACAAGCCGCATATCTTCCCATATTGTTCTTGTCATTAATCGTCATTACTCGCATCTCTTAGTGTAGTGACATGTTATGTGTAACTGCATGGACACATGGCTAGTCTCTAACAAGGATACACACTGGTGATCAAATCCTAGGTGCGAATATCAAAGTGTGCCATAGGTAATGCAACTTCTAGTGACTCGCACAATGTAATTCTAGCTGTGGAGGTAGATGCTCTTTATTATAGTGTAGCATCCTTTCTTAGCTCTTTATGGCATGTACCATTTCTCACTTATGTCCCTCTTCCACCTCCCTCTTCTACACAAGTTACCCCGTGTCGCTATAATGCCCCTTCATCCTAGTCCATCTCGTCTGTCATCACTACTGAAGTGTTCTTCCCTCATGTCTTCATCAAGTATGAACTTATCTCCAACACCATTCATCGATTTGTATCCTCTTCCCACCTCCACTTTAAATCCAACATTCAGGTGAGATACACTATCCCCTCTCACCCATCCACTCTAAACCTTAACCTTAGAATATCTAGCACTAGGTTATATACTCATGCACATCTCATTACAGATAATGATTTTTATATAGTGGGATGAACATGCGTCGATATCCTATTATAATAAAACGTTGAAAATTTCATTTGCGGAATTGAGGTTGTATTACCCATTGAAATGACCTAGATGTCTCCTAAAGGTGAATGAATAGGCATTTTAAAACAAGTATGTGATATAGGCAAAGGTGTCCCGTCTTTTGATGAGATGGTGATTGTCGTTTTGGAGGAGTAGACTTTGACGATCTGACTACGTACATGTGAGGACGTCGTGCCTTAGTAATCGCTAAACCAACTCTGAGAGGTTATTGACTACGCCGGAGCACGATCAACCTAACCACGAGGGTCTATTTCCTGCGAGCAAATGAAGAACAAGCAAGAAACTGAGATTGCAATCTGGATATTACGAATATAAGATGAAAGCTTTATTGATCAAGATGGGGTTCTGTGATGTCTTGGTCTGGTCGTTGAACACAAATGAAGTACGCGAAGTTGCAGCTATGGTAAACTTTTAATCTAAACAAAACCCAAAGTCTAAACGGTTCCCTAAGGGTTGTATATATGGAGGAAGAGGGGGGAATTTCGTGGCCCTTGGTGGAGGGGTCTGAAACCAACCCTATCTCTTGTTTCCCACACATACGGACTCTAAAAATAGCCTTACTTATGTATTTCGAAATTACATGGGCCTGGCCCAATAAAAAGGTGACGCGGCACCTAGAATAGCCTCTGGACGAAATTTATGAAGTTGCATCTTGTATATTTCGTCCAAGGCTTCATGCACTCGTTATGGTGGCTTCAAAGTCTTGAAATCATCACTTGTAAATCTGTTCTTGTTCCCCTTGCGCATGCCATCATCTCCATGCTTGGTCTTGCTCCAGTGTTTACCCCTCTTATCCATGCCAGGCCCTTCATTTGTAAGCAAAACAAATGTATCCAATTTAGGCAGCATCATATTCTCATGAACATTAGAATCATTACCAAGAAACGAAAGTACCTGATAATTTAATTGGCGTGCGCGAGCTCTAGTAATTGGTCCAGTATATGTAGTAGTAGGGGTTGTGGGTGTAACAACGGTATTGATGTCCTCATCATCCTCCCCTTGTTGAAATGAAGTCGTCCTCGGTGGAAGCTCATCTTCCTCACCCAAATAAGGCTTCAAATCTGCAATATTAAAAGTGGGACTAACCCCAAAATCTGCAGGCAGCTCAAGTTTATATGCATTATCATTTATTTTCTCTAACACCTTAAAAGGACCATCAGCACATGGCATTAGCTTTGATTTGCGCAAATTAGGAAACCTATCCTTATGCAAATGTAACCAAACAAGATCTCCAGGTGCAAAGACGACATGTTTTCTACCCTTATCTCCAACAAGTTTATATTTAGCATTCATACGCTCTATGTTTTCCTTAGTTAACTCATGCATTTTTAAGATCAATTCAAAACGTTGTTTAGCATCAAAATTAACCTTCTCCGAAGATGGAAGAGGCAACAAATCAATAGGTGCACGAGGTAGAAAACCATACACAATTTCAAAAGGGCACATCTTAGTAGTAGAATGCAATGAACGATTATAAGCAAATTCAATATGAGGAAAGCATTCTTCCCACATTTTCTTATTATTCTTCAAAACAGCCCTAAGCATAGTGGATAATGTTCTATTGACTACGTCAGTTTGTCCATCAGTTTGGGGGTGACAAGTAGTACTAAAAAGCAGTTTAGTTCCCAACTTAGCCCATAAATATCTCCAAAAGTGGAAAAGAAATTTAGTATCACGATCTGAAACAATAGTATTTGGCACAACATGCAAGCGAATAATTTCACGAAAGAACAAATCAGCAACATTAACAACATCATTGCTTTTATGACATGGTATAAAGTGTGCCATTTTCGAGAATCTATCCACGACAACAAATATGTTATCCCTCTCCTTCTTTGTTCGAGGTAAACCTAAAAAAAAGTCCATAGATATATCCTCCCAAGGAATACTAGGTACATGCAAAGGCATAAATAAACCATGAGGATTGAGTCATGACTTAGCTTTTTGACATGTAGTGCAGCGAGTAACAAAACGCTCAACATCCCATCTCATCTTTGGCCAAAAGAAATGTGTAGCAAGTATATCCTTCGTCTTCTTCACGCCAAAGTGTCCCATTAATCCTCCTCCATGTGCCTCCTGCAACAACAAAAGATGAACGGAGCTAGCTGGAATGCATAGCTTGTTAGCACGAAACACAAATCCATCGTTAACGACGAACTTGTTCCATGTTCTCCCTTCTTTACAATTCTTCAATAAATCTTTAAAATCAGCATCATGCACATATTGATCTTTGATGGTCTCCAAACCAAATATCTTGAAGTCAAGTTGTGAAAGCATAGTATAACGACGAGACAATGCATCAGCAATAACATTTTCTTTACCCTTCTTGTGTTTAATGACATAAGGGAAAGTCTCAACGAATTCAACCCATTTAGCATGTCTACGATTCAGTTTAGCTTGACTTTTGATATGTTTCAAAGATTCATGATCAGAATTTATAACAAATTATTTGGGCCATAAATAATGTTGCCATGTTTCTAAAGTCCTAACAAGAGCATATAATTCTTTATCATAAGTAGAATAATTTAGACTAGGCCCACTCAATTTTTCAGAAAAGTATGCAACAGGTTTTGCCATCTTGTAATAACACACCTCCTAATCCAATTCCATTCGCACCACATTCAAGCTCAAAAGTCTTATTAAAATCAGGAAGTTGGAGTAAAGGAGCATGTGTCAACTTATCTTTCAATACCGTGAAGGCTTCTTCCTATGCAGTACCCCAAACAAAAGGCACATCTTTCTTTGTAAGCTCATTGAGAGGTGCAACAATGGTGTTAAAATCTCTCACAAAACGCCTATAGAACCCAGCGAGGCCAAGAAAACTCCTCACTTGTGTAACCGTTTTGGGCTGTGGCCAACTCTCAATAGCTTCAATCTTGGCTTTATCAACTTCAATCCCTGTGGAGTAACAACATAGCGAAGAAAAGATACTCGGTTGATGCAAAAGGTGCACTTCCCAAGGTTACCAAACAAACGTGCATCACATAGAGCAATAAAAACAACATGTAAATGTTCCAAATGTTCCTCCAAAGATCTGGTATAAATCAGTATATCATCAAAATAGACTACCACAAATCGTCCAATGAAAGCACGTAAAACTTCGTCCATTAATCTCATGAAAGTACTAGGTGCACTAGTTAACCCAAAAGGCATGACTAACCACTCATATAATCCAAACTTAGTTTTAAATGTTTTCCATTCATCCCCCAATTTCATACGAATTTGATGGTATCCACTACGCAAATCAACTTTGGAGAATATTGTAGAGCCACTCAATTCATCAAGCATATCATCTAGCCTAGGAATAGGATGACAATAATGAATAGTAATATTACTAATGCCTCTACAATCAACACACATACGCGATGTACCATCCTTTTTCGGCACTAGAATAATAGGAACAGCACAAGGACTAAGGGATTCGCGTATATGACCTTTGTCGAGAAGCTCTTGTACTTGATGCATAATCTCCTTCATCTCCTCTGGATTGGTACTGTATGGCGCACGGTTTGGCAGTGAAGCACCGGGAATTAAGTCAATCTGATGCTCAATCCCTCGAATAGGCGGTAATCCCGGTGGCACGTCTTGTGTAAAGATGTCAGCAAACTCCTGCAAAATGTTAGTGAGAACAGGAGGCAAAGAGGAAGGCACGTCCTCGAATGAAAATAATGCCTCTTTGCACACAAAAGCATAGCAAACAGACTTGCTGAAATCTAGCTCATCAGTATCAGATTTGGTGGCAAGTAAACATGCACTTTTCAATTTAATTTCAGAAGCAACACTACATGGTTTATTATTAGGCTTCATTTGTTGCTCAAATTCTTTTGCCACAATCTGATTTTCACTTTTATTCTTCTCCTATTTTGCTTTATTAGCTCTATTAATATCATCTTTCAAAATGGAATCGGGAGTCATAGGAAGCAAAGTGATATTTTTATCCTTATGAACAAGAGTATACTGATTGTTTCTACCATGGTGTACAGAATTTTTATCAAATTGGCATGGTCGACCAAGTAATAAGGAACATGCTTGCATAGGTACCACATCACAATCAATATAATCAGCATATGTAGAGATGATACTAAAATGCACACGAACAGTACGTCTTACCTTAACCTTGCCGCTGTTGTTGAACCATTGGATGTAGTAAGGATGTGGATGTGGTCTTGTGGTGAGAGATAGCTTCTCCACCATCTCCATGCTAGCCAAGTTGTTGCAGCTCCCTCCGTCTATGATGACGCGCATAGAACGTTCCTTCACAACTCCCTTTGTATGGAACAAATTATGCCTATGATTTTGCTCAGCTTGTGTGACCTGCACACTCAAAACATGTTGAGCAACTAAACATTCATACCTGTCAGCGTCTTCAGGAGCCATGTATTGCGTCTCCTGATCAGAATCATCTCCACCGTGTTCTTCACTTGTAATAAGAGCCAAAGTCTCCTCATCATAGTCACTAGCAGACTCATACCCACCATCCTCAGTAGCAATCATCACACGCTGAGATTTGCATTCTCGCGCATAATGTCCTCTTCCCTTACAACAACGACAAATAATATCACTTGTGTGCCCTGTTGATGCCATGGAAGAAGAAGAGCTCTGTGCAGGCCCGGCAGGTGCGCTCTTGGCAGATAGTGGTGGTTGTGCCTGCTTTCTTGTATCACGACTGGAGGTAGAACCTGATGGAGGTGCTGGTGCAGTGGAAGTAGAAGATGTACGCGGTGTCCATGATGAAGGTCGACCTGCAGAAAAGTTAGTTCGCGCCAATGATTGTTGATCCTGCACTTCACGTTCAGCTTTACAAGCAAGATGGAATAAACGAGTAATATTAGTATACTCCTTATACTCTAGAATGGTCTGAATCTCTCTATTTAAACCACCCATAAAACATGGAAGCATAGCTTCATTCTCCTCAACAATACCACATCTAATCATGCCAATTTGTAATTCCTGATAATATTCTTCTACAGAATTTTTCCCTTGTCTCAGAAGCTGCAGTTTTTGAAGTAATTTGCGTTGATAATATGGTGGAACCCAACGAGTATGCATAGCAGTTCTCAAAGCAGCCCAAGTAGCTGGAATAGGATATAATCTACAATGTTCAGACCACCATACACATGCAAAACTAGTGAAAGCACAAACAACAGCAACAACCCGTCTCTCCTTGGGATATTGTAAACATGTAAAACATTGTTCAGTTTCTAACTCCCAAGTAAGATATACATCAGGAATGTATCTACCCTCAAACGGTGGAATATTCAATTTCAGTTTAGGAATATGGTCATAATCTCGTACCTGAGGTGGTGGTGCAGGCCTACCATTGCGAATATGTACCTGAGGTCGACCTACTGGTGGTGGTGCTGATGGCTGCACATAGTTCTGATTTTGATCAACCTCATCCTCGTAATAGTCCTCCACCTCTGCAGTAGCAACAGGAGCTACAGAAACACCAACAGCAGTAGCAGCGGCACCGGAATTTTGTCCTGGCTCAATAGGAACACGCTGTGCTCGCCTACTGTATCGCGGCGTAGAGCCGGTTGTGGGAGACCTTTGAGTAATTCATCGAACTTGGCGTCCAACTTGGTGTCAATTGTCTTCTCAATGTCATCCATCTTCTCCATTGCCTTTCCAAATCTGTCCATCATGTCTTCCACCTGTTGACCCAACAATTGATGAAACTTATCATGAAGCTCCTTGTTCGTCATGTTCTCCCAGTCAATCTCGTCGGCTTGTGGTCCTGCCATAGTTAGCAGCAATAGAAACAGACAAGAATATGATCCTACAGACTACTGGAAAGTGGTGGTGGTGGGGTGTCACAAATCCGTCAAGCGAATCTCAAATTATTACCAGTTCTTACCCAGCAGCAGGTGGTGATCGTCAACCATTGTAGTCAAAACCCTCAAAGCTTGGATAGAGCGATTACCAGGGAGAGTCAAATGCACGACATAGATGTATGTGGAGCTAGGAAGGCTTATAATATGGTAGCAAAAAGGGTCAGCAATAATCAATTCAGAGATGCAAAGTTGAATAAACGCTCAACGACGGTACCGTGCTGGTCCTAGGCTAGACCGTGCTAGAGACGCGAGCCTAGAACACTAAAAAAATCACGGCGTGACACATAATCAAGGGAGGAGCACACTCTGAATTTTTTCTCTTTTTTTCACTTTTTTTGCACTTTTTTTCCTCTTTCTTTTTGCTCCGCAACAATTTTTTTTTAAATTGGAACTATTTTTCTACTGCAGGTGGCACAGAAGTTGGGGAGTTCGACTTGGTCACGACTCGTAGTATCACATGATCTGGAAATCAAAAAGAAAGGAACAAATACTGGACTCGGACTAGGACTGGTGGCGGAGATGAATCTGGTGGAAACTCGGACTTGTGGCGGATATATGTAGGGCGGTGGAACACGGACTGGTGACGAACTGATGGAGGTGGACTCGGATTATCGTGATGGTGGTGAATATGTGGTATATGGCAGCGGTAATGACGATGGTGGTATATGGCAGCGGTAATGACGATGGTGGTATATGGCAGCGGTGATGATGGTGGTGGTATATGGCAGCGGTGATGATGATGGTGGTATAGCAGTGGTGATGACGGTGATGCGGCGGTGGCGCGACAACTTGTGAACAGAACTCGAAACTCGAGAGGACTAGACACTAAGACCAGCAACTAGACACGACGATGCAACCGCAAATTCAACAATGCAAAACACTAAAAATATTATGCAAAGGCTCAGATTGGTTTGGATATGAGGAACTGACCCTATTTTTTGGCTTTTTTGTGGACTGTAGGTATGAAGAACGGACTCAATCTAAACTATGAAAAACTGCAAAATCTCACCGAGCAACTTGGAAATCTGATACCACTTGATATAGGCAAAGGTGTCCCTTTTTCGATGAGATGGTGATTGTCATTTTGGAGGAGTATACTTTGATGATCCGACTAGTACGTGCGAGGACGTCGCACCTTAGCAATCGCTAAAACAACTCCGAGAGGTTATTGACCATGCCGAAGCACGATCAACCTGACCACGAGGGTCTATTTCCTGCGAGCAAACGAAGAACAAGCAAGAAACTAAGATTGCAACCTGGATATTGCGAATATAAGATGAAAGCTTTATTGATCAAGATGGGGTTCTATGATGTCTTGGTCTGGTCGTTGAACACAAACGAAGTACGCGAAGTTGTAGCTATGACGAACTTTTAATCTAAACAAAACCCAAAGTCTAAGCGGTTCCCTAAGGGTTGTATATATGGAGGAAGAGGGGGGAATTTCGTGGCCCTTGGTGGAGGGGTCCGAAACCAACCCTATCTCTTGTTTCCCCACACATACGGATTCTAAAAATAGCCTATACTTATGTATTTCAAAATTACATGGGCCTGGCCCAATAAAAAGGTGACACAACACCTAGAATAGCCTCTGGACGAAATTTATGAAGTGGCATCTTGTATAATTCGTCCAAGGCTTCATGCACTCATTATGGTGGCTTCAAAGTCTTGAAATCATCACTTGTAAATCCGTTCTTGTTCCCCTTGCACATGCCATCATCTCCATGCTTGGTCTTGCTCCAGTGTTCATCCCTCTTATCCATGTCAGGTCCTTCATTTGTAAGCAAAATAAATGTATCCAATTGAGGCAGCATCATATTTTCATGAACATTAGAATCATTACCAAGAAATGAAAGTAGTTGATAATTTAATTGGCGTGCGCGAGCTCTAGTAATTGGTCCAGTATATGTAGCTGTAGGGGCTGTGGGTGTAACAATGGTATTGATGTCCTCATCAGTATGAATTCAGCTTAATCCCGATGCAGAGTTTATACTAGTGGGGCCCTTTTCATGCATAAATTATAAGTGTGATAGGCTCAACTAAGCAGAGCAACGGCCTATGCCTAAATAATATTTGAAAATAATGAAAACATGCAAGAAATTTGAAATCTCACAAGATATATCGATAGTAGCAAATGCAAATAGCAGTATGTAAATACAACAAGAGAGAACTAAGTATTTCTAGGAGTTCAAATATGCATTGATACTTCGTTGAGGTTCTCATAGTTAGGTTCCCACTTAAGTCGCGTTTCTCTAAGAGGGATTTCCCCTTGGTTCATTATGGATAATTTTTTCCTCCATTTCAGAGACAACAATCTTTACAACTACTTCACAAAAAACTCAACCCTATTCACAAGCTTCCTGAAGAGATCATCGAGTCAAAGATCACCAAGCCATCTAGGAAATGGTGACTACTAGAGTAAAAATATCCCAATTTCTTACTATGAACCAATCAATGGGGAGGGGAGGCGAGTTCAAACTACTACAAACAACACAACTCTCAAATTCTCACACTATGCAACTCGTGGCTTGGAGTGGAGGAGAGTAGTTGAGGAGTTCAAAAAATTACTCGAAGATCTATGGGTTATTTACTCTCACTTATATGGTAGATTGGGGTCTTGGGGAGAAGGTTAGAGCTCAAAAAAATTGACAAAACATTCTTGGGGGAGAAGGTTAGAGTTCAGTAAAGAAGGTAAGGTATATAGAACCCCCATAATAATTCTTTATGGTGGCTTAGCAACCTGCTCGGACGCTCTCCAGGAGGTTTGGAGTTCTAGGACGATTCCGAGGAAATATCCGGGCTAGTATGGTAGCCTCTAAAATCGCCTAGAAGTCCATCTAGAATCCATCCAGATATTTTCCTGGAAGTCATGGACCACTAAAACACCCAACACGAAAAATAGCTTAGCTTTATCTTTAGAACTCCCCTTCTAATGATCTTGGCTCATTGGGAAGCTAACAACAAGCTCTAGGTCCTCACATAGGGGAACCACGCAAGATCGATAGAAATGAAGGATCCAACACATGTGTCACATCCAAGATTTTACCCAAACCTGGTATGTTAAAAAATTCATAGGGAATTAAAAAATTCTAGAAAAGACCCAGGAATGCCTAGGATTGCTTGTGATTGGCCCTATTTTGCTTGATAGATGTTTGAATACGCTTAGGAAGGGATAGAAATCCTAATGCCTAGTTAAACCCCAACTAGCTTCTAGTAGAAACCAAATCATTTTGTAGTATTATTGCGCATAAGGCTGTCCCTAATAAGTCCCAAAAAATATTCAAGCCAAAGTAATCTTCCCAAAATTTGAATTGGATCAATTTTGAAATCAATTCAGAAGTCAAAGGGAATTATTTAAGAAAGGCTCTGCATTTATTTGGCAGGAAAATGAATTTCATAAGTCCAAATAATGACCTCGACCTTGTGTCAGTTTTTCAAAATGGATTTGAAACACATTTGGTTTTGAAACCAAATTCAAATTCAAAAGTGAAAACACAAGTGCAGAAAATATTTGTCCAAAAAGCCCAAACAAAAAGTTGGCATAGTCACAAATATTCCATTCGGAATTTAGAGCAAGTTCAGTGTCGAAAGAAAATTTAAGTAAAAACTAGTTTTGGATTTACAAAGGAAAACAGAAAAGAAAAAGCAAAAAACAGAAACAGAAATGAAAAGAAAAGAAAAAGGCCTAGCGAGCCAGCCAACTAGGCTGAAGCCCAGCTAGCCACCCTAGCCGACCCCGCATCCACTCTCTCTCTCTCCCCGATCCACTTCTAGGTAGGACCCACCTGGCAGGGCCGTCTCCCTCCTTTCATCGCATGCACGCGCCCACAACCTAACGTGCATGAAGCCCACGATCTCCACCCCGCGCGCTCTCCGGCCACGCTAGCTCCCATGGCCATGCCCCTATAAATTCCCTTCTCCTGCTTGTCATTTTTCCCCACACCACGACGCCCCTTGCCACCAGGATGCTTTGTCGTGAGCTCACCGTTGCCGTTCTGACCTAGCAACTCCAGCAATGATTCCGACCACCGCAAGCCACCCAAGCCCCGGCACTGCCCACTGCTGCAATCACCGCACGCCGGATAACTCCGTAGACATCCTCTCCATGCCCAAAGCCCTCTGTCACACCACGGTCAAGTTCGACGATGTAAGGCTACGTTTGAGCCATGCATCATGTCCGTCGTGATCCCCGTGATCTCGTGCATCCCCTGACCCCACTTGTTCATCTCTAGGTGCTTGTTTTCTTTGCGTGCGTCCACACTCGAGAAGCTCCACTACTGCAGCAACTCTAGCGAGCTCCTCCCGCTCGTCTCCATCGTCCCCAACCACACTCGAGGACATCGTCGACCTCCTCGGTGCCTGGCCCACCCGTACATGCCCTCAGCGCAGCCCAGAACCCCCTGCATTGCCAAAACCTACCGCAACCGATCATAGCGTCGCCGTCCCCGCGTTTTTCGGTGACCTCTCTAGCGAGGAACTCCGGTGAGCCCAAAACCCTAGCCCTCCGATCTATTTCCAGCCGTTGGATTCAGATCGGAATCGGTACTAGCCAGCTAGAAGCTGCCATGTGTCCCAGCCTTATCCAAAACATTATCCATTTAATTTTGTATTAATTCCATTAAATGGAAAATTTGCAAAAAACCCATAAACTTAAAACACTCACAACTTTTAATCGATAAGTCCAAACTGAGTGAAACTTTTTGCAAAATGACCTTCATGAAATGCACTACCACATAGACTAATAAAATTTAGAATTTGAATAATTTAAAATTCAAATTCAAATAGGGCGTAACTTGCAAATTATAAATCCAAATTAATTGATTCTTTTTGCATTTTGAACCTAGTGAAATATAGCTTCAACTTAGCTACTATGATATAATTTTGAAATAATTTAAATTTGAATTTTGATATATTTAAATAGTAACTATAATTCAAATAATATCTAAACCTAATTTGTCTAATGTTGAATTAAAAATATTAATGGAATAATAAGTTGCAACTAGTTCAAAAACTTAGAATGAACTTTAGTAAATATTTTTGGATTATTACTTTACTTTAGGAACTTAATTAGTTTGAATTAAGTTCAAACTGGATAGTTATATCCTTGAAACCCTAGGTGTAGTTTGAATACAACTAATGCAATATGGTTTAGTGAATTGAATTAAACCTAGTAATTATTTTGGAGTTAATAATTGAGCACTTTGGCCCATTCCCTACAACATCTTTGATTAGAGCCCGCTTGCTCTTGATACATCTTGGTATCATGAGCCATGTTGACATGGATTTTGAGCCGCCCCTTCATTTTCTAGCCAAGTTTTGTTTGTTTTCCTCCCAATTTGAAAATCCCCACCAAAAATAGCCCTCCCAATTTATTTTTTACATTTTTTTAGTTCTTTTGAGATTTTGTGGTGTTTGATCCATGATTTTGTTGTTTTGCAAGTGGATCTTGGCATTCCCCACCTCCCCACCACGAAATCCATACCAAAACTTCTTTTTCTCCATCAATTTTGACCCCCGAAATCAAAAAAATTCGCCCAAATCACGATATGGAATTGTCGGGCCGAACATCCGAGCCATCGGTCCAGATATCTGGGCTATGGGCCGGACATTCGACACCTGGAGCATCAAAATAGATGAGTTTCTGGACACTGGGCCTCAGAAATCCTTCTTCCCCCGGATGTCCGACCCCTGGAGATTTCAGCCAATAGCGTTTCACCGTTTTGACCATAACTTTCACATCTGAAGTCCGATTTTGGTGTTCTTTAGCTCATTGGCTAGCTATTGACATTGAACATACATCTAGCACTACTGGATTTAGGATCTTTGCCGTCAGCCAGCTCTTTGTCATCTCCTAACTGACGGCAAAGAAGATCTTTGCCATCAGCTTACAGAAAGCTGACAGCAAAGAAAAAGCGGACGACAAAGAAGGTGTTTGTCGTCAGCCTGTTCGGCATAGAGGGTGGGTGGCTGACTAACGAGAACGACCTGACAGCCACTTTCTTTGTCGGCTGCTAGCTCACTCTGTGCATTTTAAAACCGAACCGAAAAACCATACCGAAAATAAACCGAACCGAACTGATTTTTTTGTTTTTATGGTTTCTGGTTCCGGTATGGTATGAACTTTTCATACCGATTTGAACTTTGGTTTTTATGGTATATACCGAAAAACCGAATGGTTAACCGAATAAACCGAAGTAAAAGATAAATTTATATTTCTTGAGATGAACAACCGTACAAGTTGTCATTTTTCTTGTACATGAGTCAAATTCACTACTAAGCACCTACATTTTTCTTGTAACATTGTCATTTTTCTCTTTTTAAAATGCTAAGCACGTCCATAACCATCAACAGATGAATCAATGCATGCATATATACTTATATATATAGTCATATACTATTTGTGTAAAATAGAATGTGTTTTGAGTCATAAATTTGCAAATTATTATTACGTCATTTTCAAATTCGCGTCAACTTTGGTTTTTATGGTATATACCGAAACCATACCGAAATAATCTGGTATATACCGAAACCGAACCGTATTTTAATTTCATACCGTATTTACCGAAGTATTAATACCGTACCTACCGAAAAACCATATAAACCGAATCATGTAAACCGAATAAACCGAACGCACAGGGCTACTGCTAGCAGACGGCAAAGCGCCCGAAAGCAGACAGCAAAGAAAATAACCTATCCCCGCCCCCGGCAGACGACAAAGAAGAAACGCATGCCACAGATCGATCCCATGGATCGATGACTTGGCACGCACCCACCCACGACGCACACAGCCCCACGCCCAACCCACGCACACACACACCCATGTTGGATCCCATATCTCTCGTCTTCCTCGATCCCCTTTCTCCACCCCACGCAGCCGCCAGATTCCGGTGATCCCCGACGTTCACAATCGCCCAGCTCTCCTCCCTGAGGTCACCTCTCCCCGCTCACCATCTCCACTGACCAGTTTCTCTCCTTGTCCAGGAGAGCGACACCCAGGCACTGGTGGTGGTGCACCGCGAGGAGGCCCCAGTGGCGTCGAGCTGCTGTTGCTGTGGGCACAGCGAGGTGCTAAGGAGGAGCTACGTCGGGATGCTGCTCGGATGGGACACCGGAGGCGGATGGAGACCGAGGCGGTTGGAGCGGAGTCGGCGGCGGTCACGGGTGGCGTCGACGATTTCCCACTGGATCCGGTCTGCAGGTGCCCCCCTCCCCCGCCCCTGCCCTTGCCCCCTCGATTCCCCTCCGGCAGTAACCTCTATAATCTCAAATCTTCGCCCAGCTTGCCGATATTCCAGTTGTCGGGCGCCACCGTCATGACGATACGATCGAGATGGCATGAAGGATGGGTGTTAGTGCGAGAGATTCATAGGTGGCTGCACATGACAGCTGTGGTGGCCACGGGGGCGAGGAAGCAGAGACAGCGGCCCTGCAGAGTCCGGCGAGTCGGTGGTCAAGCCCGATCCAAAGACTCCATGCTGGATAAGGAGGTATGGTCCCGGCAATACCCCAGCGGAGGATATATATTGTTTTTTGATTTGTGTGTGGGAGCAAAATTTGTGCGTTAGTGGACCTGTGTATATTGCATGAATGCTGACAAACCTCATATTCCATCACATTCATGTTAATTTTCTGGCAATCCCAAGAGATGAAAATACAAAACTCCTCAACATACTCATGAGAAACACAATCGATTTGACCTGAGGTAAGAATGTAAGATACAGGCTTTGGATTCTCGGTAAGAAATTTTGTAAGGCAACTCCAGGACCAACAAAACTGATGGTATATATAGGGAAATACATCTACTAATCAAAACTACCTATCATATGTCTCGATTCATCCATGCTAACCACCAGCACGCTAGAAGAGTAACCTGTTTCCTAATTTCCTGATCACTAGCTTAGCCTTGGTTGCTGTTGGCAATTGGTTATCTTGTCAGTACTTCACAATTAGGATTATGCATTCCCATACTTATCTTAGCTTGATGCCCATTCCCATACTATTTTATTCAACTGGACGGATGTGTTTCTTAACCCGTTCTGAATCTCTCCAATTGTTGGGTGTAAGCGGGCATGTGTATGTTTTATTATTTTATATCTGTTAATATTATGACACATACTTACAAATTTAGTGAAGTTAGATTTTTCCAAGTTTTTTAATAGAAGTGTCCGTATCCTCATATATCAGTTTTTTAGGCTGCAAAAATTGAAATTTATGAGGTAGTTGTGGTGCAGCCAACCAAAGGCATGGATGTTTATGCAAAATTTATATATTTTATGCATTCATATATTTATTGTTCAAATAGACAGGTGCAGCACGTGCGCCGTCAATGATCTAGTAGACAGAAAAGCTGCGCAAGTTTGATTTTGGTAGTACCGGTGAATTTGGTTGCTGCTATTCATTTATGTATGTGAAGGAATTGGATAATGTGCTCTTTTTTGTTTGCAAAATGAAGGACGCTGCATCCAGGTAGTGGGAATAGTTAGTCCTTGCTATCAATAGTAGTAGCATTATTCACTGTTGAGTGTGAGGGAATTTGATGATCATCTACTTTTGCCTATCATCTACTTCTGATGTTTTCTCTGAAAGTGACACATGATCTTCCTTTGTTTTTCTTTAGCTGATAGTATGATAACTGCTTGCTTGGCAGAAGTTATGGTTGTGTTGTTTCTTAGGTAAATAAAGAAACTAAGATTTAGTTCGATTTGGAGCGCTTCTTGTTGTACCACGGTTCCTTCTCTTGGAGCTATACTTGTACTGCAGGTTTTGGATTGGGAGGGGGAAATGCTCTTCTTTCAGTCTCTGTTGAAGTCAAACCCATCCATGCAAAATCTGTACTGTAGTAGAATTAATGTAGATGAATATATATGCATTGTAGTTTTATCGTGCATGTCATTCAACTAACTTGCTCTTGTCCATGCAGATGGAGTAGGAGGACGAGCAGCAGCAGCAAATTAGCCCGATGATGATGGGGTGCGGGAGGCAATGGTGCTCATGCTGATGGCATGAAGAAGGCTGATGACCACAACCTGGACATGTTGGCATTTAGAGATGGCAAACATAGGCGGCGTGGAGACAACAACCTGGACCACCCACCTCCCTTGCCTTTTTAATTTTGGTTGTGGTGGTTGCATCACCGGCGCGGTCGCAAATCAGTATGTAGTGTGCTTGTGGAGTTGTGTCTGGACTGCAGTGTCCATCCAGTAGGTTAGGTGTTGTTGCTTCTAGATTCCATGATGCTCACCTGAGTTTTGTGTTATGTAGAGGCCAACCTTTGTGATCTTATTTGTCGACACTTGTGTGATCTGGTCTTACTTTGTGATACAGGTCGTATGATATATATATGCTTTTATGGATGATCTTGTGATGTTCTTATTTTCCCGTGGTCTATGTTGATATTTGTGATATATGCATGGGCTATACATATGAATATGAATTGCTGAACATACTGTAAATCAATGACAAAGATGGAAAAGAAGGAGATTTGCCGTCTGTGCATCTGGACACTTTGCCGTCTGCCAGCAGACGGCAATGACCTTTGCTTCTTTGCCGTCTACCAGTAGACAACAAAGCACGCCGTTAACCCCTTAACGGACGTAAGCTGCCACGTGTGCCATCCAGGCTCTTTGCCGTCTGCTAGCGGACGGCAAAGACCTTTGCATCTTTGCCATCCGTCAGTAGACGGCAAAGAGGCCTTTGCCGTAGCCTATTCAGCCGGACGTTTTGCCGTCTGCTAGCTGACGGCAAAGGTCTTTGCCGTCTGCCAGGCATGCCTTTGTCGTCAGCCATGGCAGACAACAAAGTTTCTGATTCCTGTAGTGTAGATAGGTTCCAACACCATTTGACTCCATAATTGTTTTTCCATTTGGAATCTTTGTTTAGCCCTCCACCATAACTTCCACATAACCTTGCCCACCATACTCTTCCGCCAACTTAACCCAATTTTTGCCCATTTTTCTTGTGATTTTGAGTTGTGGTTTCTGTTTCCTGAGTTGTTTCGGCTAATTAGGAATAGTTCAACATCAACAACATTGCCTCTCATCATTGGCACAGCCTCAACATCAATAACGACCACTTCACCTTTTGACATCGCAACCGTAAGCAAGGATAGTAACCTCGATGACATCGTTGTACATTTACTTGCCATTGCTTTGGTCACCCTGAGCCTATTGTGTCACTTACCTATCGAGACTAGCGAGTTGATAATTGTCAGGCCATGCTCATTATGCACCCTAGTGATACTCTTACTTCGCATAGCTACATTTAGCGTGCAATCATATTGCTATCATCATTGTGCCATTAAGTCTCTCTCGTGCATATCTTACATACTTGCCTCATATCTGGGCTGGAGCATCAAGCATAGTGGAAAAGCAAAAAAGAAAAAGGAAAATAGGATATACGAAAGAGCTTGTAAGCAATAGAAATAGCATTGAGCATTTTTCATAGTAGATACTCTTGGAGCATACATACATAGCATACTTGGGATTGAATACAGACACATTTACTCTCATAGGTTGGTGCACAAGTGTATCTAGTCTATATATTCGAGCAATCGAGCTATTGTTAATGGAGCAGATTTCCGCCAGATTCCTTGATAGGGGTCCAAGCACAGCTGGAAGTCATGGATCGGAGGTCACACGAGGGGTTTATCCAGGTTAGGGCCTCCGGAGAGTAATACCTTATGTCCTGCTGGTTTCGGTTATTCATAATGGAGGGATACCTCGTGCGAGGGGTAACAATGGTGTATGATGTTACTACCAAGAGTTCTCCTATCTAAGGATAGGTGATCAAGAGGAACCCTAGACCTCCATTTATATGGAAAGGAGAGGCCTAGGGCTTACATGCTCGAAGCGATCTGGGGTGTCACCATCCTCTAGTATCTAGCGTCAAGAAGGTCATATGGCCTCTTAGGGTTAGCGCCACGTCGTGGGCTGTTGGGATCCCCTTATAGTTTATGAGGTCGGGTTCCTTAGTGTTAGCCACCCCCGAGCATGGCGAAGGTCGCAGTGAGGTTTACGAGACCTCCGGCGGGCTCCTTTGTCGTCTTGTCTCTTGAGAGCCCAGATAGCCTTCGAGTTTGGCTCGCCCAAAGGACTAGGCGCCTTTTAGCTTGGATGCCGATTCGGTGTGGTCGATAATCCTATCGCGAATCTTTAAAAAGAGGACCCAACCATGATTGTCGCCTCTATTTTCTACAAACAGGAGGGGGCAAAGAAAAACTCTCCCAAGGCAATGAAGAAAGTGGTTCATTCCACCATGGGTGGATGGCGCCTCGAGTCCAAGCTTTTAATAAGGACAGGGAAACCGAGGGTTTCAAAAGCCTACCTCATTCTGGCTTTCACTCCCTTGCTCGTCTTGAACCCTTTGTTGCGCTGCCGCTTTGCTTCCATTGCCCCCCGTTTTCTCACCATCGGTGTCCAAGACGAGGAGTGAGAGGGGGAGGTAGACCTCTGGCTTGGAGATGCCCTCCAGATCTGTCGGCGGAAAGAGGAAGAGGGCCGCTCCCAAAAGGGGAGCGAAACAAGGGCACGCTACGCCCAAATCCACAGGAAAGTGGTTCCCATCTATGGCAATGAAGGGCAATATTAGGGGACAAAAGGACGACCTATCCGTGCCCGTGGATCTGAAGGTGCGCATCCTGAACACGGAGGTTCCACCAGAGCCCCGGGTCAACGAGCACGTTGATACATCTCCAATGTATCTATATTTTTTTATTGTTCCATGCTATTATATTATCCGTCTTGGATGTTTATATGCATTATTATACTATTTTATATCATTTTTGGGGGCTAACCTATTAAACTAGTGCCAAGTGCAACCTGCTATTTTTTCCTTGTTTTTGTCTTTTACGGAAAATCAATACCAAACGGAGTCCAAAAAGAACAAAACTTTTTGAGGATTTTTCTTGGACCAGAAGACACCCATGAACCTTCGGGAGGAGGTTAGAGGGGCCACCAATTGGCGACAAGCTCGGAGGGCGCGTCCTGGGGGGGGGACACCCATGCTTGTTGGCCCCCTAATGCTCCTCTAACCCTAATCTTTGCTCTATAAATACCCAAATATTCCCCGTATACCAGAGAGCACACCAAAACTACTTTTCCACCACAGCAAGTTTCTGTCCTCATGGGATCCCATCTGGAGACCTGTTCTGGTACTCCACCACAGGGGGATTTGATCATGGAGGGCCTCTACCATCAACCTTGTTGTCCTTCCGATGATGTCTGAGTAGTTTACCACAAACCTACAGGTCCATAACTAGTATCTAGATGGATTCTTCTCTCTCTCTCTTTGATCTTCACTACAATGTTCTCCCTCAATGTTCTTGGAGATCTATTCGATGTAATCTTCTTTTGCGGTGCGTTTGTTGAGATCCGATGAACTGTGGATTTATGATCAGATTATCTAGGGATATTATTTGAGTCTTCTCTGAACTTTTATGCATGATTATAATAGCTTCATATTTCTCTTCGATCTATTGATTTGGTTTGGCCAACTAGATTGATTTTTCTTTCCATGGGAGAGGTGCTTTGTAATGAGTTCAATCTTGCGGTGCTCATACCCAGTGACAGAAGGGGACATGTCATGTATTTGTATTGTTGCCATTAAGGATAAAAAGGTGGGGTTTATTCATATTGATTGGATCTATCCCTCTACATCATGTCATCTTGCTTAAGGCTTTACTCTGCTCTTGTTAACTTAATACACTAGATGCATGCTGGATAGCAGTCGATGTGTGGAGTAATAGTAGTAGATGCAGACAGGAGTCAGTCCACTTGTCATGGACGTGATGCTTATATTCATGATCATTGCCTTAGATATCATCATAACTTTGTGCTTTTCTATCAATTGCTCAATAGTAAATTTTTTACCCACCGTATGCATTCTTTCGAGAGAGACGCCTCTAGTTAAAACTATGGCCCCCGGGTCTATCTTTTATCATATTATTTTCAGATCTACAAAACCAAAAATCCAAAAATACCTTGCTGCAATTTATTTACTTTTACTTTATTTTGCACTTTTACTTATCTTTTATACCTATCTCTATAAGATCTCATCCTTGCAAGTAATCGTGAAGGGATTGACAACCCCTTTACCGCATTGGGTGCAAGTATTTGTTCTTTTGTGTAGGTGCAACTATTGGTGACTTGTGTGTTCCTCCTACTGGATTGATACCTTGGTTCTCAAACTGAGGGAAATACTTATCTCTACTTTGCTGTGTCACCCTTTCCTACTCAAAGGAAAAACCAATGCAAGCTCAAGAAGTAGCAGGAAGAAGTTCTGGCGTCGTCACCGGGAAGGATCTACATCAAGCCTACCAAGTACCCATCATAAACTCTCATCTATTGCATTTACATTATTCGCCATGTGCCTCTCGTTTTCTTCTCCCCCACTTCTGAAATGTTTTTAGAAAAACACATTCTTTTTGCCTTTTTCTTTGCCTTCTTTCCGTTCGTCTTTTTGTTTGCTTGTGTCATGGAATAGTCATGGTAGATGTCCTAGTGTAAGGACTTAGTCGTGGAGCCATCGCAACTAGGTTAGCTTAAAGAGGTTAAACGGGACAAAGGACACATGAGTTTATACTGGTTCGGCCCCTTGCGCTGAAGGTAAAGGCCTAATCCAGTTTGAGGTGGTATTGCTTATGTCTTGATTACCAGGGAGCGAATACGCTTGACCTAGCTTTCGATCTGTTCTATCTTGCCCTGAACCGCCGCCTGGTTGTCCCTTTATATACACAGGTTGAGGCTCAGCGGCAACGTGTCTGGCTCGGTGACTAACTATACATGCCTTACAATACAAGTCTTACACATATGGCGGTTGACTCCTACGGGCGTTAAGTCGCCCTAGGCCTTGGGCCCTTGCCTATGAACTGCCATCTTCAATATCCTCACGGGCTTCGTTCCTATGAACCACCATAGGTATAACCCGGCCCCTCCTGGGTGGGTCATACCTAATAGTTATATCCCCAACATTAGGCCCCGAATTGATTTGAATTCATTCATGTCAATCTTCAACACTTAGAAAAAATCCTTCCTTCTTCATTTGTACGAAATCTCATAACCCGCCATGACGTCATCTTCTGGAATCGTGGTAACCCGCCATGACGTCACCTATCATTAATTTACACAATATCCAATATATCTTAATGGATCCTTACCTTTAATAGTCGTCCCGAGAATCGAGGCGCCCGAGCAGCTGGATAATCATTCTTTGGTCTCCTTGTTTTTCGTGCCCACTTGTTAACTTTCTCCTTATAAATAGGGTCGAACATCCCTTATTTCATTCTCCCCCTTCTCATTCTTGTCTTCCTCCTCATCTCACGACTTATATGCCACTTCAAGCTCCGCCGCCGCCGCAAAACTCACCGTCCTCCTCTCCCTTGGCCTCTGCATCAACCTGAACGGGACCAAAGAACATCGGCAGTCCACCGCAGTTCATTTGCATCTGTAAGCATTCCCCCTCCTATCCTCCAGATCCGCATTAGGGTCATTCCTGTTCTTCGAGTTCTTCGTAGTTCTTCATCGTTCTTCTAGACAACCCTTTTCAGATCCGAATATGTCCCTTAAGACGCGAGGAACCTGCTTCCATTCCTTTTGCCATTTCAAAGCTTGCTTCACAGATGTATAAACCTTGCCCTTGTGCTAGTTCCTCTGCTGCTGCAATGTTTTAGGTTTTGATTTATTTTCTTTTCTCACACAGGGCTAGATCCAAATCACCTGCTACCATCTGTAAAAACTTGTTTTTTCAACACTTAGCAGATTTTGCCCCTGACACATATCAATCTGGTCATGGCGGCTTACACCACTAGTTGTAGCTAGATTCAACACTTAGCAAACTTCACTCTTGATAGATATCGATCTGTTCATGGCAGCTTATATGACCGGCTGTAGCTATTCATGTATCATTAGGCCCCTTTTAAGCCGCCATTTTGAATATGTACTGTAGCGCTTTTCCTCCGGCTTAATGAATCAACTTAAACCGATAAAATTGTTCTTTTTCTTTTTAGGATTCTTTCTTCACAATGGCCCTGAAGACATCCACCTCCTATAACTGGGTTCCCTCCATTGTCACTGAGGACACACTCAAGGACTTTGTGAAAACCGGCTATTTGCTAGAAAAGACTGTCATGCATTATCGCGCCCCCAATCCGGAAGAGGAGAAACCTCAGCCAAAGGATGATGAAGTCATTGTCTTTACTAATCACATGAACCGAGGCTTTTCACCGCCCGGCTCTAAATTTTCTTAGACGTTCTGCACTTTTTTGACCTTCATCCTCAAGACATCGGACCCCATTCCGTGTCAAACATATGCAATTTTCAAGTTTTCTGTGAGGTGTACCTTCAAGAGGAGCCCAGCGTGGAACTGTTTAGGGAATACTTTTATTTGAACCGCCAGAACGAGTATTCGAACGGACCCAGCTTGGAACTTGGTGGGATCTTAATTCAGCGAAGAAGAGATGTTATCTTCCCCTACGCTTGCCTGCCGAGTCATCCCAAAGATTGGAACCAGACATGGTTCTATTGCAAGGATACCTCTCCGGCTGGCGAGAACCCACTGCCAGGATATCGTGCCCTGTGTCTTGACTCAAAACATCCTCTTCCTGATAAGCTGACCACTGCTGAACGTAAGAAACTCGCCCCCACCATTGCCAAGGTTAAGGCTCTGCTGGGAAACGGTTTAACTAGCATTGACTTGGTTCGATGCTGGGCCGCTTGGCGGATCATACCATTGAGTCGCCGAACCGGCTTAATGTGTACTTACACAGGCGGTAAAAAGGATCCACTGCGCCACAGCTCCATCCGTCTAACTGACGATGCCATCAATGAAATGACGAAGTCCCTTCTGAACAAAGACCCAACAGACTACAACAAAGTGGGCCTAGACCCTTTCTGCACATCTAACCCGCCACCAAAAGTGAGTCTTTTAAATTACTTACCTCTGCCTTCGTCCTTAAAAACTCTGTTAACTCAACTTTGATGACTTTCACAGGCTGATGATGATTTTTGAAGAAGAAATACGACCATGAAGCCGCCAAGAGGGCCAGGGCTGCCAAGAGAACCGCCAAGAAAACTGCCAAAAAGAAGGGGAAGAAATCTAGTACTTTTGAGCTGTTTGAACTGAATGATAGCTCTGAGTCAAAGGTAGCCCTTGATTCCCTTGGCTCCTTTTCAACTTTCTTATTGACACTAATTATCATCAAGATGACACGGGGGCCAGTCAAGCTGGCGATGACAAGGTAACTATCATTCCCTCCGACTCCGAGCCCTTGCCAAGACAGAGAATTCGAAGAGTAACCCGGAAAGTAAGCTTTTCACACCCCTTAGCTCATCTAGATCCTCACTTTCTTTTGAAGCAACAGCATCATGAGAGCCGGCGAAAAACTCGGACTAGCGGAGGTGAAGAATTATCTTCCGGCTTACCAAACACTCCAAGGAAGCGTCGAAACGAGGTCATCCCAGATTTAAACTCTTTTTATCCTCTGGCGGGTCTCATCCGCCAACCACTTAATTCTTCCGACTCAAATTATCAGGAGACGTCTCATTCCTGTTCTGGTGATTCATCTCAGTCTCATCTGCCGGCTTTCAAGACTGCTCCCGGGTAATAACAATTACATATTATTTGCTCCTTATGCTTCTTTATGTTTATACTGACCTCTCATGACCCATGTAGTGGAAAGGCTAAGCCTAGCAAGAAGGCAAGGGTGACTAAGCTGGCTGAAGACCCCAAAGTTGTTGAATTGGAGCAGCAAATTCCTGCATCTGACACCTCCGTACCTCAACAAGAAGAACCTGTTCTTGACGCTCCACTAGAAATCCCTAGCTCTTCCATTGACCAGGTGAATGACAACCCTTTGAACACTGGATCATCAAACCCAACTAAAACGGCTGAGACACATGATGATGACATGGTGTACCAACACCGGCTTTAGAGAGCCGGGAAGGCCTACTGTCTTGGCCAAGCATTCCGCCAAGGAAGAATACATTGAACGACGAAAAGTGAGGTTTGACGTTGCCAACTACTCTCAACTAAGGATTAGTGAAGTATACTCTGGCTACCTCAGTCAAGTACACACCAGCCGTGATCTTGAAGTTGACATGGTGAAGCAGATGCATAAAAAATTTGAGGTATGAACTCCCTTTTTATTGAGTTATGCACATCCCGTCAGCCCCCAAGTCTATTGTTTATGATGGAACTGAATATGCTGTAGACTTAGATTAACCATGAGCATAAATAATACCCTTTGATAGGATCCTTCAAAATCCGACTTGAAGCATCCATGTTAAAGCAGATATGTAATGATTAACACTGAATCCGTAGCCCCCAAGGTCCGGCTTAATCAACATGAATGAGCCGGTCCTTTGCATCATTGTTTTATAAATCAGAGCTTTACTTGTGTAGCCCCCATGAGCCGGTTGTGTTTGTTTTCAGCCAATGCTGGGGATATCGCTTATCGGGAACTTATCGGTCGACCCATGATAAGGGGTAAATCGGTCAGTTTATCGGCATATCAGCCAATTTATCGGCATATCAGCTGATTTATCGACCCGTTGATCTTATCGGTCAGACACTGGTAAGTGATAAATCGGCCGATTTATCGGAATATCGGAAGATATCTTGAACAGTGTTTTCAACACATCTGGTCATCATAAGATAACCGTGAAATACAAGTAATATGCATTAGCCCCCAAGTGCCAAGTACTCTTTCTTGCAAAGTGCTTAGGACTTAATCACATGAGCCGTTTGTATGAGTAACTTTTCGATAGGCATTAGCCCCCAAGTGCCAAGTGTTGTTGCTTGCAAAAGGCTTGGGACTTCATTTCTGTAATCTCAATCTGAGCATGGTTTTGAACCATTGTATGTATAGGCCACCACTGCTCAACTTCAATCAGAATTGACTAACATAAAGACTCGGCTGGAGCAGCAAGAATCTGAGACCCGGAAGGCCGACTCAAAATTCCAGTTTAGCGTAGCTGAAATGGAAAAACTGAAGACCAGCTTTGAGGTTGAAAGAAACACCTGGGCTGAAGAGAAAACTGCTTTGATAAAGCGGGCTGAAAAGGCGGAGGCGACTCTTGAGGAGGTGACCGCTGACCTTACCGGCTTAAAATGCCATGTGCCTCAGATGGTTTCTGCTATTTTTGGTGAGTCACCTTACTAGTATCAATTTTGAATTTCTTCCTTCATGATATAGACCGCCTCTAACCAATCCATGATTTTTATTCAGGTCCCAGGAGCACCAATCTTAGCCAAGAGATGCTTGTGAAGCTGAAGGCTATTTATACACTTGTGGAACAGATCTATACGGGACTCAATGCGCACTGGCCACAATTTCTCCGGCTAATCAAGCACCTACTCTCTTGGTTGAGGTCTTGAGAAAGCTTTCTGTCTGCCTGAGAGGTTCAATGAGATGAAGCGATCATCCGCAAGAGCTGGTGCTGTGACAGCCTTGAGCCGGGCCAAAGCATGGCTACCAGAGTTAGACCCGGCCGATATATCGACCAGGTATCCAAGCTTGAAAGAAGATGGCACTCCTTTTGATAAGAAAGACTTTGTCGCCTGCGTGAAGGAGATACGTCCCCTTGCCAGCTTGATTGCCAATGAAACAGATCTTTCAAGATATCAACTGGCTTATGACATGGAAAACCAGAAGCTGCCAACGCCGGCTTATAAAGTGAAGGATCTCATTCCCCAATCCGTAAGCACACCTTTGCTCTTGAAGTTGACCTGTCCGAGCTTATTGATGATGAAGCTGAATTCCAAGCCCTTGAATGGCATTGACTGGTCATCACCAACCTTACAGGCAGCAGAGGAGGACAAAGAAGCGAAGAAGGATGATCCAAAAGCTTCCAGTCATCAGAGCTAAGAAGATTGATCCGCTGGGCAGTTCATCTATGTGATCTTCTAAAAACACTTAATCATTGCGGCTACTTGAGTCATGTAATAGGCTAGCCAGAAACTATGCTCTGTCATGTCATCGTGCATGTTTATCTTTTGCCTAATAGTGGTGAGCCGCCACTTGATAATTATCCTGTTTAAACTTATCATGACGTTGATTTGTGCAGATGAAACTTAGAATTATCCTGCACACAGGTAGATCACAAGAGCCCTTGGCGATTTACCACAGGGCGGGTCATAATACCTCATATACAACCACTGATGTTTAAAACAGTTTATGGACAGGGTTGGTTTAGTCAGAAATAGAAATAATCATAACAACAATATCATACCTGCGATATTGAATCGTACTGCCAACTTATGATATCTGTGTAGTAAGGGTGATAACCCAAAACTTAGAAGCCAATACTTCCAAGTACTTAATATCATCATATACGGGCGACTGATCACTCCATACCAGGCCGGGTTAACTGAAACCATGAGTATGCTTCAAATATGAGCTGTGAAAATTGAGGCTACATGGCCTGAATTGCTTTAAACCATATGGCAAGATGGTATCAAGAAGAACCAAAAAATGTTCAAAACAATCAAGCAAAATAAGAAAACGAGGCTATGCTTCAAATACGAGCAAGAAGCCGGACCAAAAGGGTTATGTCATAGCTATGCTTCGAATACGAGTAGGAAGCCCCCAAGTGGTTTGTGGCCTTGGGCCGATCAAGAGGGTAACGACAGCTCGAATACGGTTAGGAAGCCCCCTAGTGACCATGAGGTTTTGGCATTGCACCGATCAAGAGGGTAACGACAACTATGATTTGAATACGATCAGGAAGCCCCCTAGTGACCATGAGGTTTTGGCATTGCGCCGATCAAGAGGGTAACGATAACTATGATTCGAATACAATCAGGAAGCCCCCAAGTGACCTTTGAAATTATGATGAAAAAGACTCATTACTCATGGAAATGAAATGACAGATGCCCTGCTTTATCAGGGATGCCGACTTTATTATAATCATCATAATATATACATTAATAAAACATGTACATCATAAGATCCGGTGGCTCAAGTGTAGTAAGGCCGAAGATGAGCAATATTCCACGGCCGACGGGTCTCCTCCTCCGACTGACGTGAGTCCTTGTAGTCTCGAACATCGATGAGATAATATGACCCATTGTTCAAATTCTTGCTGACCACAAAGGGTCCTTCCCAAGGTGGGGATAACTTGTGCATGTTAGTTTGATCCTGGATGAGCCCGAGCACCAAGTCACCTTCTTGAGAGGTTCTGGTCTTAACCCGGCAGCTGTGATAACGGCGCAGATCCTGCTGGTAAATCGCCGAGTGAGCCGCCGCAAGGTCACGCTCCTCATCTAACAGGTCAAGTGCATCCTGACGTGCTTTTTCATTATCAGCTTCAACATAAGCCGCCACGCGGGGCGAGTCATGACGGATGTCACTAGGAAGAACCGCCTCTGCTCCATAAACCATGAAGAAAGTCATGTAACCCGTAGATCTTTTGGGGGTAGTGTTGATACTCCATAGCACTGAAGGTAACTCCTCCACCCAACAACCCGGCATCCTCTATAAAGTAACCATAAGCCGGGGCTTGATGCCTTGAAAGTGCAACTATCCCTAGGTGGTTTTGGTAATTCATAACAACATATAGCTCATTGAGCTAATGCTATTCCAAGACTATTATTTTAGGAAAGCTCAATGAATGGCATGGCATGGATGATGAAAGTGGATCCCTCAAAATACTAAGGACAAAGGATTGGCTCAAGCTCAATTGCTCAAGACTCTTCATTTTATATTTTAGTGATCCAAGATCACATTGAGTCTAAAGGAAAAGCCAATACTATCAAGGAGGGATGAGGTGTTGCTTAATGAGCCTCTTGCTTCATGTGCTTAGTGATATGCTCCAAAAACCCTCAGCTACTTTCTCACATCCACAAATGACCTAAACCCAAAGCCAAAATCGGTCACACCGATTCTTCCTATCCGGCGCCACCGATTTCAAATGTCATAGCCACTTCCACAAAGCCTAGGCAAATCGGTTCTACCGATAGGGATCTCGGTCTCACCGAGATGGGATTGTAATCTCTCTGTTTCCCTTCGTAACGTTTCGGTCAAACCGAAGTGAGCGATCAGTCCCACCGAGATTGCAATGTAAACTCTCTGTTTCCCTTTTGTAACATTTCGGTCTCACCGAAAATAGCAAATCGGTCCCACTGAGTTTACCTGACCAACTCTTTGGAAAGCTTATTACCAAAATCGGTCTCACCGAGTTTGTGTAATTGGTCTTACCGAGATTACGTTATGCCCTAACCCTAACCGAATCGGTCTCATCGAGTTGCATGTCAGTCCCACCGAAAATCACTAACGGTCACTAGGTTTACTAAATCGGTCCGACCGAGTCTGTTGAATCGGTCCCATTGAGTTTGGTAAATTGTGTGTAACGATTAGATTTTGTGTGGAGGCTATATATACCCCTCCACCTCCTCTTCATTCGTGGAGAGAGCCATCAGACTAAACCTACACTTCCAACTTACCATTTCTGAGAAAGAACCACCTACTCATGTGTTGAGGCCAAGATATTCCATTCCTACCATATGAATCTTGATCTCTAGCCTTCCCCAAGTTGCTTTCCACTCAAATCTTCTTTCCACCAGATCCAAATCCTATGAGAGAGAGTTGAGTGTTGGGGAGACTATCATTTGAAGCACAAGAGCAAGGAGTTCATCATCAACACACCATTTGTTACTTCTTGGAGAGTGGTGTCTCCTAGATTGGCTAGGTGTCACTTGGGAGCCTCCGACAAGATTGTGGAGTTGAACCAAGGAGTTTGTAAGGGCAAGGAGATCGCCTACTTCATGAAGATCTACCGCTAGTGAGGCAAGTCCTTCGTGGGCGACGACCATGGTGGGATAGACAAGGTTGCTTCTTCGTGGACCCTTCTTGGGTGGAGCCCTCCGTGGACTCGCGCAACTGTTACCCTTCGTGGGTTGAAGTCTCCATGAACGTGGATGTACGATAGCACCACCTATCGGAACCACGCCAAAAACATCCGTGTCTCCAACTGCGTTTGAATCCTCCAAACCCTTCCCTTTACTTTCTTGCAAGTTGCATGCTTTAATTTCCGCTGCCTATATACTCTTTGCATGCTTGCTTGAATAGTGTGATGATTGCTTGATTTGTCCTAAGATAACTAAAATCTGCCAAACTCTAAAATTGGGAAAAGGTTAAGTTTTTAATTGGTCAAGTAGTCTAATCACCCCCCTCTAGACATACTTCAAGGTCCTACAAGTGGTATCAAAGCTTTGGTCTCCATTTGCTTTGATTTCCATAGCTTTTGGTGGTCATAGCCTTGGTTTCACAACCTAGGAGAGTATGGCGTCTAGCGAGGGAAATTATCACCATAGAGGTCCTTACTTTGATGGTACTAATTTTGCTAGTTGGAAGCATAAGATGAAAATGCATATTCTTGGACATAACCCCGCCGTTTGGGCTATTATTTGTATTGGCTTGCAAGGTGAATTCTTTGATGGGAGAGAACCGAACCGTGAAGCTATTGCAGAAGAATTGAAGATGCTGCAATACAGTGCTCAAGCTTGTGATATCATCTTCAACAGATTGTGCCCTGAAGAATTCAACAAAATCAGCCGTCTTGAGAATGCAAAAGAAATTTGGGACACTTTGATTGATATGCACGAAGGTACCGAATCCGTCAAGGAATCCAAGTTGGATGTGCTCCAAAGTCAGCTTGACAAGTTCAAAATGAAGGATGGTGAAGGTGTCGCTGAAATGTACTCTAGGCTTGCTCTTATTACAAATGAGATTGTCGGCTTAGGGAGTGAAGAGATGACCGACAAATTCATCATCAAGAAGATCCTAAGATCATTGGATGGAAAGTATGATACCGTGTGCACATTGATCCAAATGATGCCAAACTACAAAGATCTCAAGCCAACGGAAGTCATTGGAAGGATTGTTGCTCATGAGATGTCACTCAGGGATAAGGAGGAAGTTCACAACAAGTCAAGTGGTGCTTACAAAGCCTCAAGTGAAGCCCCCACATCATCAAGTGAGAAACAAACCTTCAATGAAGAATTGAGCTTAATGGTGAAGAACTTCAACAAATTCTACAAGAGTACAAGCAAAGAGAGAAGCTCCAAGTCAAGGTCTTACCATGACAAAAGATCTTCTAGTCGAGAGCGCAATTGCTACAATTGTGGGAGGCCTGGACACTATTCCAATGAGTGTACGACACCCTACAAAACAAGAGAAGACTCTCCAAAAAGAAGAAGCAAAAGAGAAGAATCACCACCAAGAGAGAGGAGGAGTAGAGATGATCGTTATGAACGACGAACCTCACGGAGAAGCAAAGATTCGGAAAGGAAGGACAAGTCATCAAGGAGCTACACAAAACGAAGACATCAAGCTCATGTTCGTGAATGGGTTTCCGGCTCCGACTCCAACAAACACTCCGAGAGAAGCTATCACTCCGACTCCAAATATACTCAAGATGAAGGTGTTGCCGGTCTAGCACTTGTGTCAACCAACTCCTACGACATATTTGATTCACCAAATGAAGGAATTGGAAGATGCTTCATGGCCAAAGGTCCAAAGGTAACACATCCTGAGTATGTTGTGATGAAGATGACTTGCTTGTGGATGATGATTTACTTGTTGACAACTCTAGTGATGGATACTATGATGAAACGTCAATTAATCATGCTAAACAAGATAAAACGAATGATAATGATAAGGAGAAGATTGAGCTTCTAACTAAAGAACTAAAAACTCATAAGTTAGCTCGAAACTATCTTCGAAAATCATCGAGAACTTTTAAGGGCTCATGAGAAGTTACGCTTTGAAAAGCTCAATCTTGAGCAAGAGCATGAGTTCTTAAAAGCAATCAATGATGATCTCCGTAAGAAAAGTTCTTCTTACATTGCCAAGCGTTTACTCCTATCTACTTACATGCCTCAAGTCAAGTCTAGTAACAAGTACAAGAAAGATACTTCCTCTAGTAGTAACAATAATAATGTCAAATCTAATATTGTTGCTTCTAGTAGTTATCTTGATTCCACTAATGATTCTCTTAGCCAAGTTACACTTGAGCAAGAAAATAGCTTATTGAAGGGAATTAAAGAGAAAGGTGTTTACAAGAGCCTTGCCGGGAGTAAGCAATTCGAGGAAATTGTACGCAAGCAAGGAAGGCACCGGAAGAATCAAGGTGTTGGTTTTGAACGAAAGTTCAATGCCAATGGAGTTGAGTGGGAAGAAGATCAATACCCCAAGACGAAGTTTGTTCCTCAACAAGAGAAGTATGATCCTACTTCCTTCAAGGGAACACAAGCTCAAGATGATCTTCCACCACAAGACCACAAGAACAAAGGCAAGGACAAGCTTCAAGAAGAGATTGATGCATTTAAAGAAGCACCCAAGGTCTCGGTCAAGTGGATTCCCAAGACGACGTCAAGTTCTACTTCATCAAGTACAACTACAACTCCGAGGATTCCCATCAAGATGATGTGGATCCCGAAGAAGAAGAACTAGAGAGTTCTTGAGGGTGACTCCGCCAACATTCTTCACTCATATTATTATGGCAAGGACAAGTGCAATCAACTTCCACATCTTGCACTAGTTCAAGGAGTCACAAACCCTCATGTTGGTAAGGCAAGGAACAAGGTAACCTAATGTTTTCATGGACATCATCTTGTGTGTGCATCACTCTATGTCTATGGATATTCTTGTTTGTTCCTTGTGGGACTAACCCATGGAGGTATGTTGAAAGTGCAACTCACTCCAACGGATTGCTCCAAATGATCTACATCAACATTGAGCATCCACATCTTCAACACCTACATGAACTCATCATCGACAAAACCCAAGGTTAGTTCATCCCTCTAAAAGGGGATCTCACATCTAGGGGGAGCTTAACTCTAAGACTTGAGTCAAGGCAACTCTAATCGTGTGAACACATCAATGCATTATGTAAAAGTGGTAACCCCACTTGGGCTTAAACGATGAGTATGACCTATGATCAAATGTTTATCATTTGACTCCTAAGTCAATATACTCATATATAGATGACCTAGTCATAGCCAAATTGTTTGATAGATGCTAGAATTAGTTGTGCATGATTTGCCACATATTTCATTTGTTACCTTATTGTGTGAGCATGTTAGTGCATATTTTACTCATTCAAGGACATCCACTTGTTGTTTTGATTGTTTGGTTCTTCCTTCTTTTGGCCAAGTGGATGGACAAGAATGCCTAAGAACTTTCTCTAGCTATCTATGCTCTTCTCGTCTCAAACTCTATTCATGCTACATCACAAAATTTGATCAAGTCAGATTCAAACCACTCTGTGTGAGGAGCACTCGGAGTCCCCGATTCGTCACAGACTTAAACTTCCAAAACTTCTTTGTGATTCTCGGTCTGACCGATTCCTCCATTTCGGTCCTACCGAGATCACTAAGTCGATCTAGGTTTTCAATCTCGGTGCAACTGATTTGAACTTTTCGATCACACCGAGTTGCTGTAACTGAACACAGTTATGCATCTCGGTGCCACCGAGTTGTTCCACTCGGTCACACCGACAGGGTCGGGCTATATATAGTCACGGGCAAAAATTTGGAAACTTCTCCGAACCCCTTCGCCCGCGCAATAGCTCGCTCTGCCTCCAAGGTCTCCGGATCGTCTCCTCGTCGCCAGCCGCCTCCTGTCGCTGGTCTCCGCCGCCGTCAACAGAATTCAACCTCGCCGTTGCCGCCGTAGCGAGTTCATCGCCAAGCTAGGGTATGGACTCGATCACTGTGCTATCCTCGTCCGATTCCTAGCACATTGTGTTCTTATTGATTCTTGCCACGATTGAAACACACCTATGCAGTCAATGCAATTCGTAGATTAGATGAGATTTGAAAATTTAGGGTTAGGTTTCCGCCGAAACCATCTCGGACCCACCGAGTTGAAAAACTCGGTCCCACCGATTTGGCTTATGCCATTGCACTAGTAACTCTCGGTTTGACTGAGAATTGCTAATCGGTGCGACCGATTTTAGGACTTTGTGAAACGATAGCAGTCTCGGTGCCACCAAACTGTGACTCGGTCCAACCGAGTTCATCAGTTTAGGTTCCAAAACTGCTTCAGTATCACCGAGTTTGAAAATCGGTTGACCCGAAATGCTTTCTGTGGAAAACTAAAACTGAATTTTTGAATCATTCTTTTGCAAAAATCTCTGCATTTTGTGATGCTCATCCACTCCATCTCATCTATAACTCTTCACAGGGTCAGCAGTAATAGTTTGCAGCATGTCAGACCAGAGTGACAGTCACAACATGATCAGAGGGCATGCAATCAACATGTTGCATTTGTTTGATGTGCCTCAGAAATTCAAGGTCATGAGCCTTATAATAGAAACCATTAAGAGGACAGCAGCAGATCAAAAGAGAAGCTGTGGATATGCCCGTCAGATTCAGGAGTTGATTAACTCAAAGATGGGCACATGAAAATATCTATTGGATAAGGAACATTTTCCTCTTTATCCAGATTTTGAGGACAATCAGGTTGTCATGAACCATCATCAGTACAAGCTCAAGAGAAGAAGGAGAGGGCAAGGAAAGAGAAGGCTGCCAAGATGCCAACTCAAGAGGAGGCATCTGAGTACTTTCGGAAGAACAAGCAGGAGCAGCTTGGTTACTTGATAGCATCAACACTGAGGATTGAGAAAGGGTTGGCCACCCTAACTCAAAACCAGGAGAGCTTGGAAAGAATCATGGAACAAAAATTCTATGATCTAGATGTCAAAGTAACTGAGATTCAGTCAGTTGTGGAGCAGCTACAGGATGACATGCAGGAGAGGAAGGGCAAGACTACCACTAATGTATTTGCTAGAGTGCCTAGAGCTCAGAGGTCAGCTGCAGTGTCTGTGCCAGACACCAGAGCCACATCATCTGCACCAGCTACAGCTCCTACAGCTCCAGTGCAACCAGCTCCATCACCAACTCCTCCAGCTCCCTCTACATCAACTGAAGCCTTCGTCCAAGGAGCCATCTCTACACCACCACCAGAAGATCAAGCCTGAGAGTCGATCTAGCACTATGCATTTTCTATGAACTTTTTGGTAACTTGTTGCCAAAGTGGGAGAAAATGTATAGATCATAGGCTTTGAGAGAGAGAGAGTGTGTTGCTTTTGTTCTCTCTTGCTTTGGTGGTTTAAAACTTGTTTGCTTTTGATTGCTTGAGATACTATGCTATTCTTGTGAGGCATTGATGATCATGTGTTTGATCATAAGCTACACTTATGCATGTTTGATGATATTATCTTATCTATCCTATGTGATCATTCACTTTGCTTGGTGATGAGTGCATGTATTCAATCTTTATCATTTTGAGCGCTCCACCAAGATGTATGTGACATGGAAGAGTAACCATGAGCCTAATTCCTTGTGCATTTGCAGTCCAAAGCAAATCTTAAACTATGCACAAATTTAGGGGGAGCTCTTGCTTATCACATACTTCTTAAAGCGACGATGTTTTTCAATCTTATTATCATTTGTCGAAGCTTTGATCTATATGTTGTCATCAATTACCAAAAAGGGGGAGATTGAAAGTGCAACTATCCCTAGGTGGTTTTGGTAATTCATAACAACATATAGCTCATTGAGCTAATGCTATTCCAAGACTATTATTTCAGGAAAGCTCAATGAATGGCATGGCATGGATGATGAAAGTGGATCCCTCAAAATACTAAGGACAAAGGATTGGCTCAAGCTCAATTGCTCAAGACTCTTCATTTTATATTTTAGTGATCCAAGATCACATTGAGTCTATAGGAAAAGCCAATACTATCAAGGAGGGATGAGGTGTTGCTTAATGAGCCTCTTGCTTCATGTGCTTAGTGATATGCTCCAAAAACCCTCAGCTACTTTCTCACATCCACAAATGACCTAAACCCAAAGCCAAAATGGATTCTTCCTATCCGGCGCCACCGATTTCAAATGTCATAGCCACTGCCACAAACCCTAGGCAAATCGATTCTACCGATAGGGATCTCGGTCTCACCGAGATGGGATTGTAATCTCTCTGTTTCCCTTCTAACATTTCGGTCAAACCGAAGTGAGCGATCGGTCCCACCGAGATTGCAATGTGAACTCTCTGTTTCCCTTTTGTAACATTTCGGTCTCACCGAAAAGAGCAAATCGGTCCCACCGAGTTTACCTGACCAACTCTCTGGAAAGCTTATTACGAATCATCGAGTTTGTGTAATCGGTCTTACCAAGATTACGTTATGCCCTAACCCTAACCGAATCGGTCTCACCGAGTTGCATGTCAGTCCCACCGAAAATCACTAACGGTCACTAGGTTTACTAAATCGGTCCGACCGAGTCTGTTGAATCGGTCCCACCGAGTTTGGTAAATTGCGTGTAACGGTTAGATTTTGTGTGGAGGCTATATATACTCCTCCACCTCCTATTCATTCATGGAGAGAGCCATCAGGCTAAACCTACACTTCCAACTTACCATTTCTGAGAAAGAACCACCTACTCATGTGTTGAGGCCAAGATATTCCATTCCTACCATATGAATCTTGGCCATTTGATCTACAAGACATATTTTGCAAAGGTTTTAGACTAAGTTCATGATAATTTAGTTCATCTAATCAAATTATTTAATGAACTCCCACTCAGATTGACATCCCTCTAGTCATCTAAGTGTTACACGATCCGAGTCGACTAGGCCGTGTCCGATCATCACGTGAGACGGACTAGTCATCATCGGTGAACATCTCCATGTTGATCATATCTTCCATACGACTCATGTTCGACCTTTCGGTCTCTTGTGTTCCGAGGCCATGTCTGTACATGCTAGGCTTGTCAAGTTAACCCTAAGTGTTTCTGCATGTGTAAAACTGTCTTACACCCGTTGTATGTGAATGTAAGGATCTATCACACCCGATCATCATGTGGTGCTTTGAAACGACGAACTTTAGCAACGGCGCACAGTTAGGGGGAACACTTTCTTGAAATTATTATAAGGGATCATCTTATTTACTACCGTCGTTCTAACTAAACAAGATGCATAAACATAATAAACATCACATGCAATTATATAAAGTAGTGACATGATATGGCCAATATCATATAGCTCCTTCGATCTCCATCTTCGGGGCTCCATGATCATCTTCGTCACCGGCATGACACCATGATCTCCATCATCATGATCTCCATCATCGTGTCTTCATGAAGTTGTCACGCCAACGACTACTTCTACTTCTATGGCTAACGCGTTTAGCAATGAAGTAAAGTAATTTACATGGCGTTCTTCAATGACACGCAGGTCATACAAAAAATAAAGACAACTCCTATGGATCCTGCCGGTTGTCATACTCATCGACATGCAAGTCGTGATTCCTATTACAAGAACATGATCTCATACATCAAAATATATCATTCATCATTCATCACAACTTCTGGCCATATCACATCACATGACAATTGCTGCAAAAACAAGTTAGACGTCCTCTAATTGTTGTTGCATCTTTTACGTGGCTGCAATTGGGTTCTAGCAAGAATGTTTTCTTACCTATGAATAACCACAACATGATTTTGTCAACTTATATTTACCCTTCATAAGGACCCTTTTCATCTAATCCGCTCCAACTAAAGTAGGAGAGACAGACACCCGCTAGCCACCTTATGCAACTAGTGCATGTCAGTCGGTGGAACCTGTCTCACGTAAGCGTACGTGTAAGGTCGGTCCGGGCCGCTTCATCCCACAATACCGCTGACGCAAGAAAAGACTAGTAGCGGCAAACAAGTTGACAAGATCTACGCCCACAACAAAATTGTGTTCTACTCATGTAATAGAGAACTACGCATAAACCTGGCTCTGATACCACTGTTGGGGAACGTTGCAGAAAATTAAAATTTTTCCTACGGTTTCACCAAGATCCATCTATGAGTTCATCTAAGCAACAAGTCATGGGACAGAGATTGCATCTACATACCACTTTGTAGATCGCGTGCGGAAGCGTTCAAGAGAACGGTGATGATGGAGTCGTACTCGCCGTGATCCAAATCACCGATGACCAAGTGCCGAACGGACAGCACCTCCGCGTTCAACACACGTACGGAGCGGATGACATCTCCTCCTTCTTGATCCAGCAAGGGGGAAGGAGAGGTTGATGATGATCCAGCAGCACAACGGCGTGGTGGTGGATGCAGCAGAACTCCAGCAGGGCTTCGCCAAGCTGCTGCGGGAGGAGGACGAGGTGTAGTAGGGGAAGGGAGGCGTGAAGACACAGGGTGTGGCTGCCCTCCCCCTTGCCCTCCTTTATATAGGCCCCCAGGGGGCGCCGGCCCTGGGAGATCCAATCTCCCAAGGGGGCGGTGGCCAGGGGGGGGTTGGAGTGCCCCCCAAGGCAAGTGGGGCGCCCCCCCACCTAGGGTTTCCAACCCTAGGTGCAGGGGGGCCCGGGGGGGGGGGGGGCGCACCAGCCCACTAGGGGCTGGTTCCCCTCCCACTTCAGCCCACGGGGCCCTCCGGGATAGGTGGCCCCACCCGGTGGACCCCCGGGACCCTTCCGGTGGTCCCGGTACAATACCGGGTGACCCCGAAACTTTCCCGATGGCCGAAACAACACTTCCTATATATAATTCTTTACCTCCGGACCATTCCGGAACTCCTCGTGACGTCCGGGATCTCATTCGGGACTCCGACAACATTCAGTTTGCTGCATACTCATATTCATACAACCCTAGCATCACCGAACCTTAAGTGTGTAGACCCTACGGGTTCGGGAGACATGTAGACATGACCGAGACGGCTCTCCGGTCAATAACCAACAGCGGGATCTAGATACCCATGTTGGCTCCTACATACTCCTCGATGATCTCATCGGATGAACCACGATGTCGAGGATTCAAGCAACCCCGTATACTATTCCCTTTGTCAGACGGTATGTTACTTGCCCGAGATTCGATCATCGGTATCCCAATACCTCGTTCAATCTCGTTACCGGCAAGTCACTTTACTCGTACCGTAATGCATGATCCCGTGACCAGACACTTGGTCGCTTTGAGCTCATTATGATGATGCACTACCGAGTGGGCCCAGTGATACCTCTCCGTTATACGGAGTGACAAATCCCAATCTTGATCCATGTCAACCCAACAGACACTTTAGGAGATACCTGTAGTGCACCTTTATAGTCACCCAGTTACGTTGTGACGTTTGGTACACCCAAAGCACTCCTATGATATCCGAGAGTTACACGATCTCATGGTCTAAGGAAGATATAATTGACATAGAAAAAGCTCTAGCAAAACGAACTACACGATCTTGTGCTATGCTTAGGATTGGGTCTTGTCCATCACATCATTCTCCTAATGATGTGATCCCGTTATCAATGACATCCAATGTCCATAGTCAGGAAACCATGACTATCCGTTGATCAACGAGCTGGTCAACTAGAGGCTCACTAGGGACGTATTGTGGTCTATGTATTCACACGTGTATTACGATTTCCGGATAATACAATTATAGCATGAATAAAAGACAATTATCATAAACAAGGAAATATAATAATAATCCTTTTATTATTGCCTCTAGGGCATATTTCCAACAATTGCTTGACCGACTTAAACTTCAGATCAATATTAAGAGTATGCTCAATGAGTTCTCTCAGTACACCCGATATGTCAGAAGGTTTCCACGTAAAGATGTCCTGGTTCTCATGGATGAACTCGATGAGCGCGCTTTCCTATTTAGGATCCAGGTTAGCACGGATACTAAACTTCTTGGATGAATCGCCAGGAACAATGTCAACTAGCTTAGTGTCATCGGCCGACTTGAACTTCAACATCGGATCATGCTCTATGGTTGGCTTTTTCAACGATGTCATATTGGCCGGATCAACGTTGTCTTTATAGAACTTAAACTCCTCTATTGCACGGACAAATTCAGCATTATCAGCGTCACCTTCTTCACACTCCAAAGCTATTTTCTGACTTCCATGCACTGTGATGGTCCCCTTGTAACCCGACATCTTAAGCTGGAGATAAACATAGCAAGGCCGTGTCATGAACTTGGCATAAGCCGACTGTCCAAACAGAGCGTGGTACGGGCTTCTAATCTTGACCACTTCAAAGGTTAACTTCTTGGCCCTGGAATCGTGCTCATCCCCGAAGGCTACTTCCAGCTCAATCTTGCCTACAGGGTACGCCGACTTACCAGGCACCACTCCATGGAAAACAGTATTGGACGGCTTAAGGTTTTTATCAGTCAATCCCATGAGACGGAAAGTATCATAACAAAGGATATTAATGCTGCTACCCCCATCCATGAGTACCTTAGTGAATTTGTATCCACCAACTTGAGGCGCCACCACCAAAACCAAGTGACCCGGATTATCAACCCGGGGAGGGTGATCCTATCGACTCCACATAATGGGTTTATCAGACCATCGCAAGTAATGGGGAACTGCCAGTTCAACAGCGTTCACAGCCCTCTTGTGGAGCTTCTGGTCCCGCTTGCTGAAACTTGTGGTGAAGACGTGGTACTGCCCACTATTTAACTGCTTCGGATGACTTTGATATCCAGACTGCTATTGCTGCTGACCCCCTTGACCGGATTGTTGATTGTAACCACCCTGATTACCTTGATTGTAACCACCTTGATTACCTTGATGGTGTTGGTGACCCTGGAAGCCGGAATTAGAACCGCCACCCCCGTAACCCGGGCCATGAGAACCGCCACCACCAGAACCTGAGCCGCCGCCCGGCCCATGATTGTTCTAAAAAAATCAGAATTTTTGAGCTCCCTCATAATTTGACAATCTTTCCAAAGGTGAGTGGATGGCCTTTCCTTCGTGCCATGTTTTGGGCAGGGCTGATTCAGTAAGTGCTCAAGATTGACACTTCTTCCACCTGTCCAAGGAGGTGGCTCCCCCTTACGAGCTGACCATTATTCTGCGTATTGGTATTGGCCACAAAATCTGAATTACTATCAGCCTTGTGCTTACCGTTGCCCCCCTTCTCGCAGAGTTATGCTGATGGCCCTTGGTGTTGCCACTCTTCTTTCCCTTTCTCGGCTATTAGAGTCGGCATATTTAACTAGAGCCGCCATCAGCTGCCCCATATCATTGCAATCGCGCTTGAGCCGCCCTAGCTTCTACTTGAGAGGCAAAAAACGACAATTCTTCTCAAACATTAAAACTGCCGAGCCGACATTGATGTTATATGATGAGTGCAGGATAGCCTTGACCCGGCGCACCCAATGGATCATTGACTCGCCCTCTTCTCGGGCGCAAGCATCCAAATCCACAATCGACATGGGTTGTTTGCACGTGTCTTTGAAGTTCTGAATAAACCGGGTTTTTAGCTCATCCCATGACCCGATGGAATTGGCGGGCAACCCTTTTAACCAAGTACGGGCCGTCCCATCCAGCATCATGGTGAAGTATTTGGCACACGCATCATCGCTGACTTCCAACAACTCCATGGCCATCTCATAACTCTCAATCCACGCCTCAGGGGGTAAGCCGGCTGTGTAGTTGGGCACCTTGCGAGGTCCTTTGAAATCCTTGGGCAGACGCTCATTACGCAGAGCCGGCACTAAACAAGGTATACCTGTGGTTCTAGAGGCCACACCTACCTCCATCGAAGCCGTCGGACAAGCCGGAAGATGTTGGTGAGCCGCCCGCTTAGCCGCCTGCTCAGCTTCGCAGCGTGCCCTGCCCTGATCGGCCAAACCATGCACACCACCACGCGGCAGGTCATGCCCACGCGGCTGGTTATGATGCTGGTCATTGCTTGAAACGGCCAGTGAGTCCATGTGTCTACTGTAACTCCGGCTTGGGAGAGGGGTCGAATGAATCCTCTCTCGACTGTAAGAGTACGCCTCCTGCTGTACCAATGTCGTTTCAAGAAGTTCCCTAGCCCTCCGTGTTTCAACCGCCGCTAGAGAATCGCCATCCACTGGGAGAGCCGCCAATTGTGTTGCCGCAGTGATCATATTATCCAAAGGGTTGGAATAGTGACCCGATGGTGTTGGCACATGCTGAGGCGGAGTATTATTCATACGTGGTGGCTCCGTCGTGCGCGGTTGAGCCAGTGCTCTAGCCTCAGGTGCTTCAACCCAGTTTACCTCCGGCTGGTTACTGGTCCCTGCTCCAGGAGTACCAAAGAGATTCTTCGCCTCATAAACTGACGGCGGACGACTCCGGTGCCTTCTTCTCATGATTTCATTTGAAGCGTTCTAATCCAACGAGAGCCGGAAGGAACTAGCCTGGATCCGTTGTGCCTAGGCATCCAAAACAGCTCGCTCCGCAGTCATCTGTATGTTCTCTACCGCCAGGTCTTCTTTGGCTTGCGCTACCTGGTCATGCAGCTTTGCAATCTCCACGTTATGCTGAACTTGATCCGCCGGGTTAACCTCTGTTGTTAACAAGGCTGTCAGATTGTCCAACAAGTCAGTCAAGACCTGAGTCGACGGGCGCACAAGGCCTCCTGCCCCGGCTGCTGTCGCCACTGCTGACCCGAAGATCATTACTACCGCAGTTGAAGAATTCTGCCAAGGCTGTGTTCCGGCCATGAAGATCGCAACCCTATTCGGCGCCTCATAGGGGTCTGAAATACTGTCGCCATCGCAACAACCCCCAAGCCTACCATCTTGCAATTGATACAATGAAGTAGTCTCACCCGTGGACGACTCACCGTCGGAGTAGATGGCCGTCTCACCGCCAGACATAGATCCTTCATCAAGTTCCGCCCCATGGATGAATCCCACGAAGGCACGTTTCATGGTGGGCTGAGCTTGGGCGGGTCTCTCATGCTGAGCCGTCTCGACGATGTCGGTGCAGATGTCCAGCTCAGGGCCCGGCTCGCCGATCTTGCCGATGAAGACGTGAATTCCGCCGAAGGGGACCCAGTACCCATACTCAATTGAGCCGGCCTCGGGGCCCCAGACTGCATCGTCGATGTAGAGCTTTCCACGATGACTCTTGGTCATCCGGCCCACAACATATCCCTTGATCCCTTCGAAGCTTCCCTTTAAGAACTCGAAACCACCGTGCACTGGCCCCATGGTGGGCGGCAACTGTCGTGGAATAGTCACGGCATATGTCCTAGTGTGAGGACTTAGTCGTGGAGCCATCGCAACTAGGTTAGCTTAAAGAGGTTAAACGGGACAAAGCACACAAGAGTTTATACTGGTTCAGCCCCTTGCGGTGAAGGTAAAGGCCTAATCCAGTTTGAGGTGGTATTGCTTATGTCTCGATTACCAGGGAGTGAATACGCTTGCCCTAGCTTTCAATCTGTTCTTTCTTGCCTTGAACCGCCGCCAGGTCGTCCCTTTATATACATAGGTTGACACCCAGCGGCTCACGGAGTCCTGGCCGGCTCATAGACAACGTGTCCAGCTCGGTGACTAACTATACATGCCTTACAACAAGTCTTACACATATGGCGGTTTACTCCTACGGGCCTTAAGTTGCCCCTGGGCCTTGGGCCGTTGCCTGTGAACCGCCATCTTCAATATCCTAATGGGCTTCGTTCCTATGAACTGCCATAGGTATAACCCGGCCCCTCCTGGGCGGGTCATACCTAATAGCTATATCCCCAACAACTTGTGTGCTAGATTGCTTTCTTTGCTATCATGGCTAGTCCTTCTCTCGTAGCTTGTACCCCGGAAAGTGAGGTTCCTAATTTTAAACAGAGGGGAGGAGAGAATTTAAAATATGCTTTGATGTAGGGTGGAACCCTAGTGGCTGAACTTTCACGATTTGGAGGGGGGGTTCCCGAAGAACATGATGAACACACAATGGAAAACACGAGAGGAAACACTCAAAATCAACGAGATTCGATTACACATGTGCTAGATCTAAGTACAAAAAGAGACACATGACCCAAACACAACAAGGGAGGATACAAGCGGTAGGTAGTTCTTCCCAATCCATGAGGAGATTAGGTCTTGAATCCACGAGGGGATCTTCCCTAGATGGGGTCTTTAATCCACTAGAGGAATCTTCTCCTAGGAGGCCTTGGTCTTCAATGGAGTAGGGGTACAAGTGGATGAGCAAAGCTCTGTCTCCAAAAATGAGCTATCACAATGCTCACCCTAGAAGGAGGAGGGAGAGGTCTATATATAGTGCTAGTACAAGTTGGGGCGAGTTGGAGGGATACATGGGCCGGAGGCCTATTACACTGTGCGCAAACAGGGGCCAGATGTCCGGGCCTTCACGACAGGCCGGATGTTGAGGCTGGGGGGTGGATGTCTGGGACAATTGTGGTTTTCAGTGTTGTAGTCTTCAGCTGGATTTCTAGGGCGTCGGCCAGATGTCCGGGGGTGGGCCGGATGTCCGGGGGTGGGCCGGATGTCCGGGCCCTGTAGCTTGTCCACGTCTGGGCTGTTGCAGGGGCTAGTGTTACCATAGGCTAGATGTACGGGGCCTAGGAGCTTTCTACGGTTCCTTTCGTCATGATCCTTCGTCCATGCACTTGGGAACTTGTTCATCTTCATGAGCATCTCCATGGTCGTCTCCTCGGTTCCTGAGCACATGTAGTGTCTTTGCATGAGGTAGCAACCATGTCTCGCACGAATGGAAAGAGTAAGCATTTAGGAGCGGGTTCACCTTGTGTCCAATGGCGTATGCTTGAGGTCTCATAGTATGTCCACTTGGGGCTTGGGGAGTAGTCATAGTGTACATGGGGATGATCGTAGGATGCTCCACATCACACCCCCCCCCCCTGTTGGGAAAGATCCGACCTCAGATCGTAAACCTCATCACCATGGAAACGGTAGCCGTGGATGGGCTTGTATGTCATGGCACAATCAAAGTACTACAAGGTGTCATCAGGATGGTATACATGCAAAATGAGCAAGCACAGGGGACACTTGGAAATATATTGGTTAGCGCACATAAGGTGTAAATCAAGTAAGTATGAGTCCGTGCGACAAGATTGTCCATGACAAGGCACATGATGCTTAGCCAAATGATCAAAAATGATATGTAATGCATTCATGGGAGCAAAAGCATTTGTTGCGCTCACAAAGTTGCGGTAATTGGCATGGTGCACAAAGCTATAAATTCTACCATTATGCAAAATGATGTCATAGTGTGATTGTTTATCAAGAGCATGAACATGGCAATTGGTTATAAATGTGATTATGTGATCATGCAATTGATGATGGGAAATATGATCATGATGTATGAATATGCCATCAAGGAAGATCACAACAAATTTGCTAAGAAAATTCATAAGCGCATATATCAGGGATGACATGAGAATAGAAGATGCAACAAGGCAATCATAATGCAAGTCAATCCATGCATAAAGTGCAAATTTGTCATGGAAGGAATGTTTCCATCTAGCATGCTCATCAACAAATATGTTGGTGTTGGTGCAATATGGCAAAAGTTTCATGGCATACCATTGGCTGATGTTGTGGCAAGAGTGGTGGTCCGGTAGTGCATCCACTAAGTCCGAGCACTCCTAAACTTGAAGGTCCATAGGGTCCATCTCCAATGTTGGTCCTCCGTCCAATATATGTATCATGTATAAAAGAAGAAGGAGACACCAATGAAAGTATGGCCCATCGAATATTCCTTTTTGTATATGGCTCAAAGGGAAGGAGTTAACCTTTAGGAGTGTCTCGACAATGTTGGTGTTGCATATTGTGTATGCCTTCCTGCTACTTCTTGAGCTTGCATTGGTTTTTCCCTTGAAGAGGAAAGGGTGATGCAGCAAAGTAGAGATAAGTATTTCCCTCAGTTAGAGAACCAAGGTATAAATCCAGTAGGAGACGACACACAAATCACCAAGACCTGCACAGACAATCAAACAACTTGCGCCAACGCGATAAAGGGGTTGTCAATCCCTTCAAGGTTACTTGCAAAAGTGAGATCTGATAGAGATAGATGAAAACTAAACAAAAGGTAAAGTAAATATTTTTGGTATTTTTGGTTTATAGATCGGAAAGTAAAAGATTGCAAAATAGTAGATCAGAATCTAATATGATGGAAAATAGACAGGGGCATAGGTTCCACTAGTGGCTTCTCTCAAGATAGCAAATAATATGGTGGGTGAACAAATTACTGTCGAGCAATTGATCGAAGAGCGCAAAGTTATGACGATATCTAAGGCAATGTTTATGAAATATAGGTATCACGTCCGTGTCAAGTAGACCGACTCCTGGCTGCATCTACTACTATTACTCCACACATCGACCGACTCCTGCATGCATATAGAGTATTAAGTTCATGAAGAACAAAGTAACACATTAAGTAAGATGACATGATGTAGAGGAATAAACTCAAGCAATATCATGTAAACTGTTGGGAACGTAGCATGTAATTTATAAAAAGTTCCTACGCTCACGCCAGATCTATCTAGGAGATGCATAGCAATGAGGAGGAGAGAGTGTGTCTGTCGGGGGTTGGGTACGACATATGCCAAAGGATGGATTATCATGGTGGGAGCGAGTAGAACGTCGCCGGTGCCTGGAAGCGGGATGAGGCGCAGGCATGCACGCCGGCGGAACTTACCTAGCTTCAGGGCTCTCCTAGGAGATAACACCCCTACTGCTGCTCTGCGGGGTCTCCGCATGATCTCTAAAGCAAAATGGCTACAATGGTGCTCCTGGAGCTATTTTGGGAGGCAGGAGAGGGCAAGGCTAGCTCTCTCCTCCCTGGGCTATCTGGTCTATCTCTCTCTAGGTCCGAACCCTTTGCATGGGTGCCTCGGGGGGTTTATATAGGCCTACCCCCCGGGGGTACAATAGTAATCCGGCTGGGCGCGGGTCCCAGCCGTCTGTCTCTCAGGCCGCCGCCCTTCCCGCCGGCTTCTGGGGCCCGCCGGTTGCCGGGTCCCGCAGACAGGCTTGATACTGTAGCGGCACTCCTGATGACGCAGGCTCGGTCATCGGGTCATGGCAATAGTGCCGCCATCTATCGAGCGATCACTGTCTCCATTCCCCATCTTATCTGGTTAATAGCTCGTGGGGCCCGGGGAGGAGTCGGCCGACTCCAGGGAGGCCGACTCCCAGAGGTCCGTCTTCGGGTTGCCCAGGCCGCCTTCGGCCCACCCACTGACAGGCGGCCCCGCCGCCTTCGGGTCGTACAGGCCGGCATCGTGGGCACAGTGTACTGCGCACTGTGGCTGAGATCAGGGCAGGCATGGCTAGAGTGCCGCATCTCGCCGGGGATCTTCCAGCGATACGGCTTACTGTAGCCATGCCGGCCCTTCGTAAGCAGGGGGGAACGGCCATGCCGTGACTGTACCCCGCTTCGTACTTCGAGATGAGGGAGGAGTCTTGGGCCGACTCTCCATAGTCGGCCTCTCTGGGGGTCGCCAGCTTGGAGTCGGCTTTCCTGGGAGTCGCCGTCTGGAACTCGTCATATTTGGAGTCGCTCCTGGGACTCGGCCTGAGGGGCGTGGCCTGCCCCGATGTCCTGAAATGCCCTGGGGCTCGGGTTAGCCTACCCGTGGCCCATTACTCCGACAGTAGTCCCCGAAGCTGGTGAAGCCCTGCGGTCGCTGCATTGTGGGGCTTCAATAGTTTCAATCTTCAAAGGTGCAGACTCTGGAACTCGGTTGCCGTCTTCCCTTGGGCCGACTGTCGAAAGTCGGAGTTTTAGTGAAGAGCCGCAGTTTGAAAGTCGCGGTGGGAAACCAGGCGGCGTGCCTGATACGCTTCCCCAGAGCCATCAGGGCGGTCCTATCGCGTGGTGCCACATGGGGAGAACATTCTGCCTGCCCACGCGCGCGACGGGACGGGCCGTCAGGCGGGGCCCGCCACTACCGCGCCTCGGCATACGAACGGATCCGTTGCGGCTGTGGGCGGTCGGATTTCCCACGTCGTTACTACGTGCAGTAACTTCGTGGGGTAAATCATGGGGGGCGTGGGGTATCGTGCGCAGTTAATCCCACGCCCGCCCCCTCGGCTTCTCAGCCCGCAGGGCTATAAGTAGGCAGGGGGAAGCGGAGCGGCACAGCTCGCGCGCCCTTCTTCCCCGCTCCCCTGCCTCATCTTGCTTTCTCTCCCTCCTGCCTCCGCCGTTTGAGCAAGAGCGCACCATACCGCGGCGATGAGCTCTTCCTCCGTCGCGGCCCCCGCCGTGCACTCCGGCATATGGGATGGCTCGGAGGTAGAAGAAGAACACATCGAGTTCCTCCGCCAGACACGCCATCTCCCCAGCGCGGACCTCGTGCGCGCCCGCGCTGCGCCGGAGGGGGAAATCCGGCCGGCGCCGGAAGAGGGCGAGCGGGTCATCTTCCGCTCGCACCTCATGCGCGGCCTGGGGCTGCCGGCGAGCGGCTTCTTCCGCTCCTTCCTGGAGTTCCACAGTCTTCAGCCGCACCACCTCATTCCGAACACAGTGGTGCTGCTCTCCGCCTTCGCCACTCTGTGCGAAGGTTTCCTCGGTGTTCTCCCCACCATCAAGCTGTGGGGAGAATTCTTTTCTTCTAAGCTCGGCACGCACATCGCCGGCGTGCTGGCTCAGTGCGGCGCCTTCATCGCGATGCGGCGCTCGACGGCCGATAACCCCTTTCCTCCCATCATGCTGATCAAGTCGGTGAAGATGTGGCAGCGCTCGTACTTCTACGTGAGGAACCTCGCCTCCGACGGCGACTGGGTCAACTTGCCGCCTCACAACGCCGCTCCCCTGACCGGGAGGCTCCCCAGCTGGTCGCACCGAGTCAAGTCGCTGACTCCCGCCGGAGCCTCCGCCGTAGCGCGACTCCGAGTCTTGACGCAGTCGGAGGGACTCGTCGGGGCCGACTTGCTGGCCGCCTTCGTGGCGCGCCGAGTTCTCCCGCTCCAAGGCCGGCCTCACCTGATCTGTCAGATGAGCGGCCTCCGAGACGCAAGTCGGATGAGCACCAAGGAGATGCCCCGCAAGGAGGTGGCAAATATGGTGAATTACATCGCGCACTGCAAGTACGAGGAGGACTGGCAGTTCGGCAAGGAGCCGTACTCGCGCGACAACCCTCCACCAGTGGTAAGTCACGTCCCCCTATTGTTTTGTTTTCTTTGCAGCCGACTCCGGCTTCTGACTCTTGTCGGTTTCTTCTGAGCTAGAATCCTCTTATGCAGCCTGCCGCCGGTGCCACGAGACAGCCCCGCGAGTATGTTCCCGATCGCGCGGAGAGCGACGTCGACGACCCCGACTTGGGGCGGCTGCGATGGAAGCCGACGCCGAAGGCGGGGGGGGGGAGGAGCAGAAGGCGACTTCAGGCCCTCGGCCACCTTCGCTGACTGGCCTGACAACGACACCGAAGGCGAAGTCGCTCCACGCCACCAGCTGAGGATCGGCCCGTCGGGCGCCGGCTCCTCCGCCGGCCTGGCCGGCCAAGGCGGCGCGAAGACGCGTCACGCCGGGCCGAGTGCGCCCGGCGACAAATTGAAGAAGTTCAAGGGGGCGGCCGCCGCGACCAGACGAGAGGAGGCGGCCGCGAAGGCCAACCGCTTCCGAAGGGAAGTGAGAAAGCCGCCGCTAGTCTCTGCGTAAGTCTTTATGCTCTTTCGTTTTCCCTTGTTGAATCTTGTCCGAGTCCTCGTTTATATACTCCCTCCACTCTTCTTCAGGGCCCCTCTTTCCCTTGAGAGGGTCACCGTCCCCTCCGTCATGGGGTCGGCAGAGACGTCCGCCAATACTCGGCGGCCCGACCCCGCCGCCGACCTCTGGGAGGCGATGGAGCGGAATGCGCGGGAGAAGCGCGAGGAGGAGGCCAAACGTCTGGAGAAGGCGGAGGCCGACAAGGCGGCCGCCTCCGCCCAGAAGATGTTGGATGATGCCGAAGCCGCCCTTGCGGCGAGACGGCGTGCCGAGGAGGCCGCGCGTTGCCGATCGGCGATGCTCGGCCCCCCACTATCATCTGCACCGCCGCCTCCGGAGTTCATGGGGCAGACCGGGAAAGCCGGCACCGAGAACCCTGTCGTGGAGAAGGAGAGCGGCGAGGCCTCCATGTCGGACACTCTCGTGCCGCCACCGCCTCCTCCACCGCCATCTGGGAGACCGCACGGCAAACAGCCGGTGGGTCCGTCGGAGCCGCCGGCCATGGACGAGGCCGAGGCGCGGCTGCTTCTCCAAGTCGCCTCGCCGGCGCGCCGCCGTCTTGAGAGGGAGACCGGCGCTACCAGCTCGGCAGCCCTAGACGCCGAGGCCACAAGCGCCGCGCCCATCGGGTGGGTGCGCGGAGGCGGCACTGGGCCGCTAAATCAATTGCTCCTGGAAGTCCAGGCGAAGTTGCGGGCCGAAGGCGACGCCCTTCAAGCCTGCACCAGAGCGCACTTGGCCGCACGAACGACCGTCCGAGTAAGTTTCTTTTTTGATTCTTGTTTTTCTCTGTGGGGGCGCGCCAGCGCACCCACTGGGCGTAGTCCCCGAGTTCCGGGCCGGCTGCTGAGCAGGCGGTTCGAAACTCCCTCTGGCGAGTTCCAAACACTAAGTTTGTCTTCAATGACTTATTGCAGGAGTATCACAACCTCCGCACCACTGTCTTCAACCGCAATGTTGAGGAGTTGAGCAAGCGGGATGCCTACTTGTCGGAAAGATGGAGTGAGTTCTTCTTCTTCGCGGGGGCGCGCTGGCGCACCCGCGGGCTGTAGTCCCCGAGATTCGGGCCGACTGCTAAGCAGTCGGGCCGGATCTTCCCGGCGATCTTCTTTGCTGACGACTTATTTTGTCTCTTCTTTTGCTCCTCAGAAGCCAACGCTGTTCTTCAGGAGCAGCTGGGCGAGGCCAATATCGCCCGTCGTGCCAAGGAGGAGGAGTGTGGCGAGCTCGCCACGGAATGCGACCTGCTAGCGGCGCAGCTGGCCGAGCAGAGGGAGCTGCTCAAGAAGGCGCAGGACGAGGCCGAGAAGAGGGAGACCGCTCTCCTGGCCGAGTTCGAGAGCGAGCGCTCCTCCTGGACTGACAGGGAGGCGATGCTGACCTCCGGCTTCCACGAGATCGAGGATATCGTTGATGGTAAGTTTCTTTTGCTTCTTCGGGCTTCCGACTATGTGTCAGGCCGACTTCTGATTTTTCGACTTTCTTCTTTTTTGTCTCGGCAGACTTCTTCCTTGGTCACTCGCAGGCAGTCCCTCTGGCCATCGAGGCTGCTCGTGAGGCGCGAAGGGCGAATGGTGAGGAGATCGCCGTTAGTGCCCCCCAAACCGTCGATGAGCAGCTTCTGAGTATTGAAGCCCGTCTTCGTCCAGCTTGCCGGCTGATGCGCCGGCTTCAGCGTGCCGGCGCCCAGGCAGTTGCAGCCCTATGGCCAGGCACGCCGGCTCTGCGCACCGCCAGCCGGATTGCCGACTGGCTGGAGGTCATTGCCGTTCGTCTTGAGGCCTGGAAGGGTTCCTCGGCCCGGGCCGGAGCGCGCCGGGCCTTGGAGTTTGTCAAGGCGTGGTATCCAGGGCTGGACCTGGACCATCTGGCCACGTTCCGTTCAGAAGCCCAGGCCGAGCTGGAGGCCGTGGAGGGCGCCCTTATCGAGCGTGCGGTGGCCATCACCGAGTACACGGACACCAGTGTCTTCGTGCCCGAGCGGGTTGAAGGCGGCGAGGAAGTGCCGCCAGAGTGGTTTGGGATGAACCCGGAGTATGGCGAGGACTCGGCGGAGGTGATTAACTCCAGCACCGAGGAGGAGGACGAGGCGGAGGCCGAAGGCGAGGTGGACATGCCAGAAGACGGAGCAGGCGGCCAGCCTCAGCTCGACCGCGCCTCCAGCAACGAGCCGCGTCGGGAAAAAACGACTGCCGCCGGAGGCGATCAAACCGAGACCGCCCAGCCGACTGCCCCGGCGCCTGACACCGCCGTCACCTCCGATCCTTCGATCCCAGATTTCGTCTCCTAGGCTGCCTTTTCCGCCTCTACTTGTCTGTCTTAAGTAATCTTTTGAGAACTTTGTTAGATTCGAACAATTCCACCCGCGGGGTGTATCTTGAACTTTTATTCGAAGATTCGGCCAAGGGCCTATGTAAATATTAATCTGCTTTCCGTCTTTCCTTGCTTATTGCTTCTTTAGGCTTTTCCCTTTGCCGCCTTCCTTTAGTCGCTGTCTTGCCAGTCGGGCAGCCGCTCTGTGGACTGTCACTGGGTCAAGTGCTTGGCTACTTCGGGAAGGCAAGTACTTGGTTGTTTAGAGTTTCTTTAGCAAGCCGGATAGAAAGCGACATGCCGACTACCCAAGAGTAGGCCGTCCTTAATAGAGGTTAATAAAGACGGCGAGCCGGCTACTCATGAGTCGGTTTTCCGCTTCAGAAATGCCGGAGGCCGTCTTACGCTATATTCGTGCTTTAGGTCCTTAGCCATTTTTCGTGTGGGCGCCCGTTCTTCCTCACTCCTTCCTGCCTCACAGTCGCTCTGCGAGCTGCGGCTTTGGCAGGAGGCGGATTGGGCACCGCACACTACTTGTCTGACTGCGGGAAGCTTCTCATAGCGCAAGGCGGCGAGTCCCCGGGCCGACTAGTCTGGCCCGGTGCCAAGCGGCTTGCAATGAAAGTAATGTACTCGGAGGCATAATTCTTATCGTACAGATAACAAAAAGGGCAGTCCCCGAGCTCGTCTCGGGGGGCCCAAAGTCTTAGTACTTTAATACAAAGGGGTAGTGTGATACATACTGCATCAACTGTAAAATCTTCGAAGAAGATTTGCATTCCACGGGCGCTCTGTCTCTTTGCCGGAGTCGTCCCTCTTGCGCGCTCGGGGCTTCTGAGCGTCGATCAGATAATAGGCGTCGTTCCCTAGCACCTTGCTGATGATGAAGGGGACTTCCCAATGTGCCGACAGCTTGTGCTGGCCGGCTGTTTGCTGGATCAGCCGGAGCACAAGGTCGCCTTCTTGGAAAGATCTTGGCCTGACCTTCGTGTTGTAGTATCGACACAGACTCTGCTGGGAGATGCTGGACCGGCTGAGTGCCAACAGCCGGCCCTCTTCCAGCAGATTGACGCCGTCTTGACGTGCTTCTTCTGCTTCTTCCTTGGTGTACATGGTGACTCGCGGGGAGTGGAACTCTATGTCCATTGGGATGACGGCTTCGACGCCATAGACGAGGAAGAAGGGCGTGAAGCCGGTTGACTTGTTTGGAGTCGTGCGCAGACTCCAGAGGACGGCTGGCAGCTCCTCAAGCCAACAACCGGCAGATCGCTCCAACGGTACGACGAGTCGAGGCTTGATGCCGGATAAGATGAGGCCGTTCGCTCGCTCTACCTGGCCGTTTGACTGCGGATGGGCAACCGACGCTAAGTCCAGTCGGATGCCCTATGTCGTGCAAAAACGGGCCAAGGCGCCTTTGGCAAAATTCGTGCCATTGTCGGTGATGATGCTGTGTGGGATGCCGTACCGAGTTGTGATGTCAGTGACGAAGGTCACTGCAGTCGGACCATTCAACTTCTTGATGGGTTTCACCTCCACCCACTTGGTGAACATGTCCACTGCGACAAGTAGGTGAGTCAAGCCACCTCGTGCCGTCTTAAATGGTCCCACCATGTCCAGGCCCCAGACTGCAAAGGGCCTGGCGATGGGGATAGTCTTGAGTGCGGAAGCCGGCTGATGTGGCTTGGAACGGAAAATCTGGCACCCCTTGCACTTTTGGACTAACTCTTTGGCCTCTTCCAAAGCGGTTGGCCAGAAGAAACCGTGCCGGAAGGCTTTGGCGACGAGTGCCCTGGAGGCCGCGTGGTGACCGTACTCGCCTTCATGGATGTCTCTGAGGATTGCCTGTCCTTGCTCTGGCTCGACGCAGCGTTGGAAGACGCCGGTAACGCTGCGCCTGACCAGCTCTCTGTTGACTATGGTGTAGGCTGCTGCTCGGCGTTGCACTTGCTGAGCCGAGATTTCATCAATTGGCAGCTCTCTGTTTACTAAGAATCTGAGGATGGGCTGGGCCCATGAAGGTGCTGCTATTTCTTCAACTGCCACTAGTGCGACTTGGATAAGGGCGGCCGGGCTGGGAGGCGGCGGGTTGGAGTCCGTAGCCGCTTGCTGATTTGACAAGGTCCCGGGCCGCCTTCGGGTTGCCAGGCCGCCTTCGGCCCACCCACTGACAGGCGGCCCCGCCGCCTTCGGGTCGTACAGGCCGGCATCGTGGGACACAGTGTACTGCGCATTGTGGCTGAGATCAAGGCAGGCATGGCTACAGTGCCGCATCTCGCCGGAGATCTTCCAGCGATACGGCTTACTGTAGCCATGCCGGCCCATCGTAAGAAGGGGGGAACGGCCATGCCGTGACCGTACCCCGCGTCGTACTTCGAGATGAGGGAGGAGTCTTGGGCCGACTCTCCATAGTCGGCCTCTCTGGGGGTCGCCAACTTGGAGTCGGCTTTCCTGGGAGTCGCCGTCTGGAACTCGTCATATTTTGGAGTCACTCCTGGGACTCGGCCTGAGGGGCGCGGCCTGCCCCGATGTCCTAAAATGCCCTGGGGCTCGGGTTAGCTTACCCGTGGCCCATTACTCCGACAGTGTCTATGAACCCTCGTAGACCGTAAGCGGAAGCGTTTGACAACGCAGTTGATGTAGTCAAACTTTTTCTAGCTCCGACCGATCAAGTACCGAATGTACGACACCTCCGAGTTCTGCACACGTTCATCTCGGTGACGTCCCTCGCCTTCTTGATCCAGTAAGGTTTGAGGTAGTAGATCAGTTCCGTCAGCATGACAGCATGGTGACGGTGATGGTGAAGTGATCCGTGTAGGGCTTCGCCTAAGCACCGCGAGAATATGAACGGGGGTGTAAACTGTGGAGGGGGGCGCCGCACACGGCTAACAATTGATGTTTTCTGGTGCTAGGGCGCCCCTCACATATATATAGGTCTAAGGGAGAGGGGACGAATCCATGGGGCGCCCCAAGTAGGATCCGAATCCTACTTGGGGTTTTCCCAAGTGGCGCCCCCCTTCCATAAATTGCCTGAGGGGGAAGGAAAGGGGGGAGAAAGAATTAGTATTTCCTAATTTACCTTTTTGCCCTTCCCCTCTTTCCTTATCCTATTTGTCCGGCCCATATGGGGGGCGCACCAGTCCCTTGTGGATGGTGTGTTTCCCCTCTTGGCCCATAAGGCCCATATCTTTTGCCGGGGGTGCCCAGGTCCCCTTCCGGTGAGCCGATATGTACATGGTACCTTCCAGAACACTTCTGGTGTCCGAATACCATTGTCCTATATATCAATCTTTACCTCTCGACCATTTTGAGACTCCTCGGCATGTCTGTGATCTCATTCGGGACTCCGAACAATATTCGGTCACCAAATCACATAACTCATATAATACTATATCGTCATCGAATGTTAAGCGTGCGGACCCTACGGGTTCGAGAACTATGTAGACATGACCGAGACACCTCTCCGGTCAATAAACAATAGCGGAACCTGGATGCTCATATTGGATCCCACATATTCTGTGGATATCTTTATCGATCGAACCGTTATGACAACATATATTATTCCCTTTGTCCATCGGTATGTTACTTGCCCGAGATTCAATCGTCGGTATCTTCATACCTAGTTCAATATCGTTACCAACAAGTCTCTTTACTAATTCTGTAATACATCATCCTACAACTAACTCATTAGTCACTTTGCTTGCAAGGCTTCTTATGATGTGTATTACCACAGGGGCCCAGAGGTACCTCTCTGATACTCAGAGTGACAAATCCTAATCTCGATCTATGGCAACCCAACAAACACCTTTGAAGATACCTGTGGAGCATCTTTATAATCACCCAGTTATGTTGTGACGTTTGACAGCACACAAGGTATTCCTCCGGTATCCGGGAGTTGCATAATCTCATAGTCGGAGGAATATGTATTTGGCATGAAGAAAGCAATAGCAATAAAACTGAACGATCATAATTCTAAGCTAACAAATGGGTCTTGTCTATCACATCATTCTCCTAATGATGTGATCCCATTCATCAAATGACAACACATGTCTATGGTTATGAAACTTAACCATCTTTGATTAATGAGCTAGTCTAGTAGAGGCTTGCTAGGGACATGGTGTTTTGTCTATGTATCCAGACATGTATCAAGTTTTCGGTTAATACAATTCTAGCATGAATAATAAACATTTATCATGATATAAGGAAATATGAAATAATAACTTTATTATTGCCTCTAGGGCATATTTCCTTCAGTCTCCCACCTACACTACAGTCAATAATCTAGTCCACATCGCCATGTGATTAACACCCATAGTTCACATCGCCATGTGACCAACACCCAAAGAGTTTACTAGAGTGAATAATCTAGTTCACATCACCATGTGATTAACACCCAAAGAGTACTAAGGTGTGATCATGTTTTTCTTGTGACAGAAGTTTAGTCATCGGGTCTGTCTCATTCAGATCCGTATGTATTTTGCAAATTTCTATGTCTACAATGCTCTGCATGGAGCTAGTCTAGCTAATTTCTCCCACTTTCAATATGTATCCAAATTGAGACTTAGAGTCATCTGGATCGGTGTCAAATCTTACATTGACGTAACCCTTTACGATGAACTCTTCATCACCTCCATAACCGAGAAACATTTCCTTATTCCTCTAAGGATAATTTTGACCGCTGTCTAGTGATCTACTCCTGGATCATTATTGTACCCCTTTGCCAAACTCATGGTAAGGTACATAACAGGTTTGGTACACAACATGGCATACTTTATAGAACCTATGGCTGAGGCATAGGGAATGAATTTCATTCTCTCTCTATCTTCTGTCGTGGTCGGGCTTTGAGTCTTAATCAACTTCACACCTTACAATACAGGCTAGAACTCCTTTGATCCATTTTGAACTTCTTCAAAATCTTGTCAAGGTATGTACTCATTGAAAATCTTACCAAGCGTCGTGTTCTATCTCTATAGATTTTGATGCCCAATATGTAAGCAGCTTCGCCGAGGTCTTTCATTGAAAAAATTCCATTCCAAGTATCCTTTTATGCTATCTAGAAATTCTATATCATTTCCAATCAACAATATGTCATCCACATATAACATCAGAAATGCTACAGAGCTCCCACTCACTTTCTTGTAAATACAGGCTTCACCCTAAGTCTGTATAAAACCATATGATTTGATCACCTCATCAAAGCAAATATTCCAACTCCGAGATCCTTGCACCAGTCCATAGATGGATTGCTGGAGCTTGCACACTTTGTTAGTACCTTTAGGATCGACAAAACCTTCTGGTTGCATCATATACAACTCTTCTTTGAGATATCCATTAAGGAATGCAGTTTTGACATCCATTTGCCAGATTTCACAATCATAAAATGTGGCATTTGCTAACATGATTCGGGCGACTTAAGCATCCCTACAGGTGAGAAAGTCCCATCGTAGTCAACTCCTTGAACTTGTCGATAACCTTTTGCGACAAGTCAAGCTTTGTAGACAGTAACATTACCATAAGTGTTAGTCTTCTTCTTGAATATCCATTTATCCTCTATGGCTTGCCGATCACTGGGCAAGTCCACCAAAGTCCACCCTTTGTTCTTATACATGGATCCTATCTCAGATTTCATGGCCTCAAGCCATCTGTCGGAATCTGTGCTCATCACAGCTTCTTCATAGTTCGTAGGTTCTCCATGGTCTAATAACATTACCTCCAGGACAGGATTACCGTACCACTCTGGTGCGGTTGTGCTCTGGTTGATCTACGAGGTTCAGTAGTAACTTGATCTGAAGATTCATGATCATTATCATTAGCTTCCTATCTAGTTGGTGTAGGCATCACGGGAAAGGTTTTTCTGTGATGAGCTACTTTGCAATTCGAGAGAAGGTACAATTACCTTATCAAGTTCTACTTCCCTCCCACTCACTTCTTTCGAGAGAGACTCCTTCTCTAGAAAGGTTTAATTCTTGGCAACAAAGATCTTGCCTTCGAATCTGTGGTAGAAGGTGTACCCAATTGTTCCCTTAGGGTATCCTATGAAGACGCACTTCTCCGATTTGGGTTCGAGCTTATCAGGTTGAAGCCTTTTGACATAAGTGTCGCAACCCCAAAATTTAAGAAACAACAGCATAGGTTTCTTGCCAAACCACAATTCATACGGTGTCGTCTCAACGGATTTAGACAGTGCCCTATTTACGTGAACGCAGTTGTCTCTAATGCATAACCCGAAAACGATAGTGGTAAATCGGTAAGATACATCATATATCACACCATATCTAATAAAGTATGATTACGACGTTCGGACACACCATTCCGCTGTGGTGTTCCAGGTGGCGTGAGTTGTGAAACAATTCCACATTGTCTTAAATGAAGCCCAAACTCGTAACTCAAATATTTGCCTCCACGATCAGATCGTTGAAACGTTCGTTTCTAGTTACGATGATTCTCCACTTCACTTTGAAATTCTTTGAACTTTTCAAATGTTTCAGACTTGTGTTTCATTAAGTAGATATACCCATACCTACTCAAATCAGCCGTGAAGGTCAGAAAATAAGGATACCCGCCGTGTGCTTCAATACTCATCGGACCGCATAAATCGGTATGTATTATCTCCAATAAGTCATTATCTCACTCCATTGTTTCGGAGAATGGAGTTTTAGTCATCTTGCTATGAGGCATGGTTCGCAATTATCAAATGATTCATAATCAAGTGATTCCAAAAGTCCATCTGCATGGAGTTTCTTCATGTGCTTTACACCAATATGACCTAAACGGCAATGCCACAAATATGTTGCACTATGATTATCAACTTTGCATCTTTTGCAATATTATGAATATGTGTATTACTACGATCGAGATTCAATAAACCATTCACATTGGGTGTATGACCATAGAAGGTTTTATTCATGTAAACAGAATAGCAATTATTCTCTAACTTAAATGAATAACCGTATTGCAATAAACATAATCTAATCATATTCATGCTCAATGCAAACACAAAATAACATTTAGCTAGGTTCAACACTAATCCCAAAGGTAGAGGGAGTGTGCGATGGAGATCATATCAACCTTGGAATCATTTCCAACACACATCGTCAGCTCGCTTTTAACTAGTCTGTGCAACTCCTGTTTCGAGATACTAATCTAAGCAACTGAACCAGTACCAAATACCTAGGGATTACTATGAACACTAGTAAAATACACATCAATAACATGTATATCAAATATACCTTTGTTCACTTTGCCATCCTTCTTATCCATCAAGTATTTGGGGCAGTTCCACTTCCAGTGACCATTTCCTTTGTAGTAGAAGCACTTAGTTTCAGGCTTAGGTCTAGCTTTGGGCTTCTTCATGGGAGTGGCAACTTGCTTGTCATTCTTCTTGAAGTTCCCTTTCTTTTCCTTTTCCCTTTTTCTTGAAACTAGTGGTTTTGTTAACCATCAACACTTGATGCTCTTTCTTGATTTCTACCTTCGCGAATTTCAGCATTCTGAAGAGCTCATGAATCTTTTTGGTTATCCCTTGCACATTATAGTTTATCAAGAAGTTCTAGTAGCTTGGTGATAGTGACTAGAGAACTCTGTCAATCACTATCTTATCTGGAAGATCAACTCCCACTTGATTCAAGCGATTGTAGTGCCCAGACATTCTGAGCACATGCTCACTAGCTGAGCTATTCTCCTCCATCTTGTAGGCAAAGTACTTGTTAGAGGTCTCATACCTCTCGACCCGGGCATGAGTCTGCAATACCAATTTCAGCTCATGGAACATCTCATATGCTCTGTGGCGTTCAGAACGTCTTTGAAGCCCCGATTCTAAGCCGTAAAGCATGGCGCACTAAACTATCAAGTAGTCATCATATCGAGCTTGCCAAACATTCATAACGTCTACATCTGCTCCTGCAATAGGTCTGTCACTTAGTGGTGCATCAAGGACATAATTCTTCTGTGCAGCAATGAGGATAACCCTCAGATCACAGACCTGCTACCTCTTGAGCTTGCGTTGGTATTTCCCTTGAAGAGGAAAGGGTGATGCAACAAAGTAGCATAAGTATTTCCCTTAGTTTTGAGAACCAAGGAATCAATCCAGTAGGACACGATGCACAAGTCATCTAGTACCTACACAAACAATCAAGAACCTTGCAACCAACGTGATAAAGGGGTTGTCAATGCCTTCACGGCCACTTGCAAAAGTAAGATCTAATAAAGATAACAAAGTAAATATTTTTGGTATTTTTGTTGTATAGATTGGAAAGTAAAGATTGAAAAATAGTAAACGATATGCGATATAATGGAAAAGATATGTAATATAATAGAAAGGAGACCCGGAGGCCATAGGTTTCACTAGTGGCTTCTCTCAAGATAGCATGTATTACGGTGGCTGAACAAATTACTGCCGAGCAATTGATAGAAAAGTGCATAATTATGAAGACATCTAAGGCAATGATCATGAACATAGGCATCACATCCGTGTCAAGTAGACTGAAACGATTCTGCATCTACTACTATTACTCCACACATTGATCACTATCCAGCATGCATCTAGAGTATTAAGTTCATAAGAATGGAGTAACGCATTAAGAAATATGACATGATGTAGAGGGATAATGTCACATCCCTAGCTTCTGGTACTGCATGGTGTTTGCATCTTGTTGCATCTTGTTGCATCATGTTTGCATCTGGTAAGTGGGCTAGAATTCAAACCCTAGCATCAGAAAGAATTCAACTAGGTTCAAATAAAAATAATTTTCAATGAATCCAAAATGCCCTTTGAAAATGTTCATCATTTTTGATAAAGGTGAAAACCTCTGCCAACAATGATGGACATATTTTTAGGTCATCCTGAATTTTTGAATTAAATCATATGTATTTGATTTGGGGCATTTAAATTCTATAAATAAGTTTAAATGATTCAAAAATTCTGAAAACAGATGAGGGCCTCTGAAATAACTCAGTTGCTGCCCACAAATATTTTCAGGATTTATAGAGTTGGTTTGGGACTAAAACTAAATCAGAAACAAACCACAAAAATTAGAAAAAGAAAACTGAAACAGAAAGAGCAGGAATCATACCTGCCAGCCCACTTACCTGGCACTTACCTAGCAAAGCCCACCTGGCCTGGCACTGTAGCAGCCCAGCCGGGCAAAACCAGCCCAGCCCACCAGGGGCTCCTCCCTGTCGTCTTCCACCTCCTGCCAGTGGGCAGGAGGGCGTGTGGCCGCCGTGCGCGCACACGCGCCCCGGCCACCCCCTGCTTGTCGCTCCCCCTCGACGCCCTGGATTTCTCTGGTGGTGCCACGCACCTCCCTGCCTCTCTCCCTCACTCTTCTTCTCTCATTCCCCTCCTCTGCTCTCTCCCCGCACGCGCCCGAGCGCAGCCAACGCCGGCGACGAGCACCACCACGGCCACGGCCATCCCCGAGCCTCTCCAACGCATCCCCGAGCTCCGCCTCGATGCGCTCGCCCTCTCCATCGAGCTACACGTCGCTGGGAGGCCCGGTCCGGCCTCACCACCGTCTTCTTTAACCTCAGGCATCCGAGATGCCGCCGGCCGATTCGTCTGCCCCAGGTCGTCCACAAGCAAGCCAAGCCCCTCCTCGAGTTCACGTTGAGCTCCTCCACCGTTTCCCCCTGGCCCCGTGGTCTGCTTCTCGCCATAGATGCCATCCCCATGAGCTCCGAAGCACGCCGGCGCCATGCTTTGTCGCTATCGTGGTTACGGACACCGTAGCTCGAACCTGAGCTCGTCATCATGCTCGGGTTGCTCCCAGAATTCGAACTCAGCCGCTAGCTCGCCTTGTCGTGCACCGCAGCGCCGTAGCCGTCGTTGACCAAACTCCGGCAGCAGCCGCGAGCTCCGTTCCGGCTATCTCCGGCCACCCTAGCTCCATCCGTCGCCACCTCTGGATGCGCGGCACCTTGAGCTCCCCGTAGACGGAAACCACGCACAAAACTGAGCCCCGTAGCAGTTTTCCGGCGAGTTTCCGCCGCGGTTTGATGTCGCCGCCGGCCATACTCCGGCGAAGCTGACGTGGCACGTCATTAGCGGCTAACCACCCGCTAATACCGCCACTAACTAACCCCTAGCTCACTTACAGACGGGCCCCATAGCCCTTAATTAACCTGGATTAGTTTCTGACTAGGATTAGATTAACTCCAGTGGGCCCAGGCTGTCAGGTTTGACCGGCCCAGTCAGCTTTGACCTGGCCCCACTGGTCAGCCTCTGCTCCTGCCTTGTTACACTAACATGCGGGACCCACGCGTCAGGTTTGACCGTGGCTGACCGTGTTCACCTGCTGAGGTCAGCATGACATAGTGCTGACGTCATAAAGTTTTTCTGGTGTTTTTGTTAATTCAGGAATTCCAGAAAATGTTTCAAACTTGTAAAAATCATAGAAATTCAACCGTAACTCCAAATGAAATAAATTATATATGAAAAATGATCAAAAAAATCCAATCTATCCATATGTACCATTTTCATGCATGTTAGAACAACTTATAGCTGCTGTTTAGCACAGATCATATGAATGGCATTTAAATAATCACATGTGGAGTTTGAATTTGAACCTAGGGTTCAAACCAACTCCATTTAACCTGCTACTAGTTGCATTAGCTCAAATCATAGCATATTGCCATGTCACACTCATGCATCATATTGTTGCATTGCATTGATTGTGTTTTTTCTCTATTGCCGGTGTTTGTCCCCTCTCGATAGACGTGGTTCCGACGATGAGTTCGATGACACCAATGAAGAACTATATTATCTTCAGAAGTGCCAGGCAAGCAAAAACCCCTTGTTCATTCCGATACAATCCTACTCTCTCGCCCCTGCTCTCTTTTACTGCATTAGGACAACACCGATTCATCTGTTACTTGCTGCGGTAGCTGAACCCCTTTATCCTTTGCATGACCTGTCATTGCCACCGTAAATAGATGAAACCCACTAGCATGAGTAGGAGTTGTTTGAGCCCTGATGTGCCTACTCATTCATGCTTGTTTGTCATGCCTGCTACTGCTTAGAGTTGAGTCAGGTCTGATTCATCGGGAATGAATCGGAGGTGTGTGTACAGGTCCTACTCTGTGTGAGCTAAGTGTGTGAACATGATTTGGTAAAGGTAGCGGTGAGAGGCCATGTAGGAGTACATGGTGGGTTGTCTCATTGAAACCGTCCTCAGGAACTGAGTTCTGTGTTTGTGATCCATGAACAGTTACTACCACACATTGGGTTCCGGTAACTCGACCCCTCTCGACTTATTAATCAACATGATCTCTGTCCAGGAGTTGCAACTAGTTTCTGGTGCTTGTAGGTAGTGTTAGTAGTCTACCAAGTTGCACCCGGTACAGGTGGGCTTGGGACAGACTAGGCAGAGTGGCACGGTGTACCAAGTGGCACCCGGATGGTGGGCTTGGGAACCCTGCTCACATCGTTTGGGGCCGTGAGCGACACCCGACCGGATTTCCTTGCGGATGGAACCCGAATAGGCGATAAACCTGGATGAGAGACTTGTGTGGTTAGTCAGGTCGTGGCCGACACCCTCGCTGGGTTCCGCTTGAAGGTTGCCGAGTACATGTCGTGTAAACGGCGGTAAGTGGTGAGAGCGTGTGTGAAGAAGTACACCCCTGCAGGGTTAATATGATCTATTCGAATAGCCGTGTCCGCGGTAAAGGACTTCTGGGTAGCCTGTACAGTTCATAGACAAGTGAAAGTGGATACTCTAAAATACGCAAGATAAGCGTGAGTGCTATGGATGGCGTTCTCGTAGGGAGACGGGAGCGGATCCATAGTGGTGTATTGATATGGTGAATATGTGGACTCGTGTGCGACACCTCAAAGAGTTACATTGCAGTCGTAGTTCAGGATAGCCACCGAGTCAAAGCTGGCTTGCTGCAATTAAACCACACCATCCCCTTGTTGATAATGATGCATATGTAGTTAGATCTGATGTAAGTCTTGCTGGGTACATTTGTACTCACGTTGCTTAATTTATGTTTTTGCAGAGAGACTTCAGTCTCGCTAGTAGTACCGCATGGACTTCGACGTTTAGCTTGTTACCTCAGCTACAATCTTGTGCCCTCGGCAGGATCTGGTAGATAGTCAGGCTTCCCAGCCTTTTTCATTTGTAGATGTCTGTACTCAGACATGTTAAGCTTCCGCTTGTGCTTTGACTTGTGTGCTCTGAATGCTGGGTCATGAGACCCATGTTTGTAATATCTCGCTCCTCGGAGCCTATTGAATAAAATACTTGAGTTGTAGAGTCATGTTGTGATGCCATGTTGTATTTGCACATATCGAGCATATTGTGTGTATGTTATTGAAATGCTTGGTATGTGTGGGATCTGACTATCTAGTTGTTTATCCTTAGTAGCCTCTCTTATCGGGAAATGCCTCCTAGTGTTTCCACTGAGCCATGGTAGCTTGCTACTGCTCCGGAACACTTAGGCTGGTCGGCATGTGTCCTTCTTCGTTCCTGTGTCTGTCCCCTCAGGGAAATGTCACGCGATGAATTCCAGAGTCCTTTTAGCCCGCTACAGCCAGGTTCACCGGAGTCCTGCTAGCCCAGTGCTACAGCCTGGATTCACTCGCTGATGACCGACACGTTCGTTGTTGGGTCATGTATGCCTGTCCCTGTAAGTTAGTGCCACTTTGGGTTCACGACTAGCCATGTCAGCCCGGGTTCTTTGTCATATGAATGCTAGCGGCACTATCTTATACATGAGCCAAAATGCGCAAACGGTCCCGGGCCAGGTAAGGTGGCACCCGTGGGAATACCGTGCGTGAGGCCGCAAAGTGATATGATGTGTTACATGCTAGATCGGTGTGACTTAGGATCGGGGTCCTGACAGCTTTGGTATCAGAGCTTGACTGCCTGTAGGATTACCAAGCTGAACTGGTCGAAGTTGAGTCTAGAAATTCTTTAGTTATATAAGGGAATTGATTGTGGGATGGAACGTAAGGCTCTTTTTACTCCTTTACCTTATGTCTTTATGATCTGAGTCACCCTCTTCTTCTTTACGGGGTTAAGGAACTAGGCTTTCTCTTCTTTCTATCAGGATCACGTGTTACTAATCCGTAGACTTATAAGATTGATGGATTTAAGCCTATGTTCAATTCCTACTACTTCCGTATGATAACTGTTGATCTCGAGACCTTGATATTGTGCTTCTGAGTGGCTATGCCACCATTTTTGTAGCATGTCTCTAATCTTTCGAGCATTTACAGCCGTTATGCTGTCCGAGTCATCCCAGGTTTCTAAATAGTCTGAAGCATTTGCAAATCCTTTCCTCCCGTTTCGATGTTCTTTTGGTTAGATTAACCATACTAATCGGTGGGTTGAGGTACTCTATTGCCTTGACATAATTGTTGGAATCATTAATATGACCCTAGGTGTCTTAGAGTACCACCTAGTAAGCTAGCCATGATTTGTGTTCCCAGTGTGATGATTCTGGCCTTTATTCTCGAAAGCATCCCGTGATGCCATTTAGTTGTAGATATTCTACTCCTAGGTTTTTGAACCCGAGATTCACCCTACCTACTTCTTGTTGGTAGTATTTGCTAGTTCATTTAGGTTATTAGTAACCTTTGCGATAGTCCTCGAGGTCCGTGGTATTTCCTTCTTCCAAATACCATGAACCATTCTTGGCAGAAGTTCTTTTGAACCGAAAGATCACAACAAAAGTGCTCTCGATGAGTTCTCCATTCTATATTGTGAATATGCCAGTCCTTCCTCTTCAGCATGGGTTAGCCGGAAGAAATATGTTGAACTTGTTCGACATACTAACCTATGCATCCACAACTCAGAAAGATATATGTTCCTTTGAGTTGTCCCTCTGTAGTTGTATTCCGATCCTTGTCTATCAGTTGATAGCCAAGTTTATGTCGTGCATTCGTGTTATCGATGCCTATTATTCTTGTGGTCCACCGAGCCATTCTATTCCGGAATGACTAGGAGAAAGAAACTCCAGAACCTCATCCATACCCAAGATTGGGTCAAAGTAGTTGTAATCCGCAAATCAAAATGCCAATCCAGCTTTTGATCCGTTCTACCTTGGAGTATTACCATCTTTATATCAAGAATTTCATGGGAATTGCACACCATCCTATGAACTCTTGACACAGTGATACTTCTTGCCATCATTGTTCATTCCTCGGTTACATGTTGTTGTAACCGGAATGCCGACAAGTGAACTGTGATGTGCGAAATCAATACTCCGAGCAACTTGTTGCTTGGTAGTTAATGAACAATACTCTCACTCTTAGCGTGTTGGTTGTTGAACCATCACCCTAAGGTTGATCATGCCACCTAGTCCATTTTCCCTGGTGCACCCTTCGATGAATGAGTTAGGATTGTGTCAATCCCTCGCTCTATTGATCATATCGTCTTGCCCTAAAAAGCAAGATTGTTCTCGAGCTTAGTAACATATCGGTGGTTCATGATTTTCCAAATATCTTCTTGGAAGTATCACCAGGTCGTCACCTGGCCGCTATGTTGAGTTTGTGAGCAAGTTGGTTTTCTGTAACCACCCCTTCTCCAAGAATCCGTGTCGGATACCCCGAGCTAGTTGGTTAAGCTAAACAACAACTTGGAGAGTTGGAAGATAAAAGCTTGTCCGACTCAGTTCATTCCAAAGGGATATCTTTGTGTGTGTTTAAGAAAGATGATATCTTCATTGATTGATCCTCATGGTCAATTGCTGGATCTATTATGTTATCCAATCTTTGATTTGAGTATGGGCTATCATCAAATCAAATCAGAACCAATGATATTTGTAATGTTATCTTACTAGTGGTTGTCTCCTTGAGCATACACCATTACATCCTTTGGTCTGACCAATGCTATCACCGTGTTCACACAATTGTGGAACTACAATTATATGGAAACCTGGATGGATTGTTGTTGAGCCCATTAGCAACATTATTATCTTCTTCATGATCTGTGTTGAACATCCAGCTAGTATTGGAAACTTTTATAAGTGTTATCTTCATGACCCGTTCGTGAAGCATATGTTTGGACGAAACAAGTGAGTCCCTCTAATTCATGTGCATTTGATGCAAGTTGCTGCCATGAGTTTGAGAAGGCTTGTTTTACCTCCTCCGGATTCATCCCAAGTAAGTCATGCACGTGCAAGTATTCTGTGGTCTGTTAGACTGATCATCTTCGTTCCATATGAACTTTGTAGCACACTAAGCCACTGATTGATTTGTTCAAGGAAAATAAGTCTAGCGCCCGTAAAGACTTCGAAATCCTTGATGATGGTTCTCCACCTGAACTCGGTAGTGCTTTATTATAAGACTACTACGTGGTCATGCTTGTCTTGGACAACGTGTTCACATGTTTGTAGAAGAACCAGCTCATGTTTTGAGCTTGCTATCGCAGTTCATTTCCCGAGAATCTCGCAACGTCATCTCGTCGATTTGTGTTGCAAACTATCTTCTTTCTTTCTACACTCGACGAGTCTGTAATACCCTGACACCAACCAGATCTGAATCTCAGGTAGATATGATGGTTGGAATGTTTTCCCAAGATCTATAATATTGGTCTCTGTGTAACCTGGTAAAGTGGATGTCGTGGCCGACACATCCAGCCGGAAGACTTATTACTGTAGTATCTTGATTGAGAAAGTTGGCCACCTCCCCATAAGGACCTCGCATGATTTACTCCCTAGCTGTTCCTTATGGATTTTTTTGTGTTCCCGAAGTCCGACCTTTACTTGATGTTCTAGATATCAAACGATATGAATGGGATACACTAGCACATCAAGGAGAACATTAGAAGCGGAGTGCTAAATGTCTCTCGATCGATCCTCCAGATTTTGTTTCCTTGGCGTAGTCAAGGTAAAGTCTGAGAAGGTGTTATCTTCCTTTGCATCTGCATCTTCCACCGGTATTCATCATAGTAGTACGTTGTGTTGCCAGGATCCTTGACACGGATATTGGTAAAACCTTGATGAATATGGAAATGCCTGAGTTCTTGAGAGCACGCACAAGCGCTAGGTGTTAGCACCAGCACTAACTGGGATTGATCCCAGTTTTCTTCGGTTAGGATATAACTTTTCAAACAGTGGACCCACTCTCTACTGTTGAGCTTCTCCCCAGTTACTAAAATCATCCCCTATGTTGTTTTCAACAAGGTAATCCACATCATCCATTCTAGTCCGGGTATGCCATCTTTTTGTCCCCCGCCAAATGATCGATTGTGATTTGCCTTGGGCTGGTATAAAGAGTTTCACTGATCCTTGTATCAAAGTAATTCTTTTGCCACTTCAAGGATAAATCTATGAGGCACCTCTCCCAAGGTGCCCCGTTATGGGATCATGGAAATTTGTCCTCGCTAGTTGAAAACCCTTGTCAAACTGTCTCCTCCGTCCTTCCCGATGCATGTTGCCTCTCAGCTCCAAAGATGCTTCCATGTCTCCCTCCGAGAGTTGATCTTGAGTTGATTCGATCTCCGAGAAGATCGACCCTTCTAAAGTTTTTCCTTTCCTCTTGTTGTCATGTGGGTTGGAGTTCTCAGAGCAACACATTAAGACAAAGATGGTGATCGATCCAACGTTATTATGAAGTGCAACCTGGATCGTGAAGATTGTGTTAGTTTGCGTCCCCCTTCATCTTACCCTACACTTGAATCTCGAGATGAGATTCTTGTTTAGTGGGGGCGAGATTGTCACATCCCTAGCTTCTGGTACTGCATGGTGTTTGCATCTTGTTGCATCATGTTTAAATTCTATTTAAATTGAAATGGGGATTGATCAAACCCTAGCATCAGAAAGAATTCAACTAGGTTCAAATAAAAATCATTTTCAATGAATCCAAAATGCCCTCTGAAAATGTTCATCATTTTTGATAAAGGTGAAAACCTCTGCCAACAATGATGGACATATTTTTAGGTCATCCTGGATTTTTGAATTAAATCATATGTATTTGATTTGGGGCATTTAAATTCTATAAATAAGTTTAAATGATTCAAAAATTCTGAAAACAGATGAGGGCCTCTGAAATAACTCAGTTGCTGCCCACAAATATTTTCAGGATTTATAGAGTTGGTTTGGGACTAAAACTAAATTAGAAACAAACCACAAAAATTAGAAAAAGAAAACTGAAACAGAAAGAGCAGGAACCATACCTGCCAGCCCACTTACCTGGCACTTACCTAGCAAAGCCCACCTGGCCTGGCACTGTAGCAGCCCAGCCGGGCAAAACCAGCCCAGCCCACCAGGGGCTCCTCCCTGTCGTCTTCCACCTCCTGCCAGTGGGCAGGAGGGCGTGTGGCCGCCGTGCGCGCACACGCGCCCCGGCCACCTCCTGCTTGCCGCTCCCCCTCGACGCACTGGATTTCTCTGGTGGTGCCACGCACCTCCCTGCCTCTCTCCTTCACTCTTCTTCTCTCATTCCCCTCCTCTACTCTCTTCCCGCACGCACCCGAGCGCAGCCAACGCCGGCGACGAGCACCACCACGGCCACGGCCATCCCCGAGCCTCTCCAACGCATCCTCGAGCTCCGCCTCGACGCCCTCGCCCTCTCCATCGAGCTACACGTTGCCGGGAGGCCTGCTCCGGCCTCACCGCCGTCTTATTCAACCTCAGGCATCCAAGATGCCGCCGGCCGATTCGTCTGCCCTAGGTCGTCCACGAGCAAGCCGAGCCCCTCCTCGAGTTCACGGTGAGCTCCTCCACCGTTTCCCCTGGCCCCGTGGTCTGCTTCTCGCCGTAGATGCCATCCCCATGAGCTCCGAATCTCGCCGGCGCCATGCTTTGTCGCCGTCGTGGTTACGGACACCATAGCTCGAACCTGAGCTCGTCATCGTGCTCGGGTTGCTCCCAGAATTCGAACTCAGCCGCTAGCTCGCCTTGCCGTGCACCGCAGTGCCGTAGCCGTCGTTGACCGAACTCTGGCCACCGCCGCGAGCTCCGTTCCGGCTATCTCCGGCCACCCTAGCTCCATCCGTCGCCACCTCTGGATGCGCGGCACCTTGAGCTCCCCGTAGACGCAAACCACGCGCAAAACCGAGCCCCGTAGCAGTTTTCCAGCGAGTTTCCGCTGCGGTTTGAGGTCGCCGCCGGCCATACTCCAGCGAAGCTGACGTGGCACGTCATTAGCGGCTAACCACCCGCTAATACCGCCACTAACTAACCCCTAGCTCACTTACAGACGGGCCCCATAGCCCTTAATTAACCTGGATTAGTTTCTGACTAGGATTAGATTAACTCCAGTGGGCCCAGGCTGTCAGGTTTGACCGGCCCAGTCAGCTTTGACCTGGCCCCACTGGTCAGCCTCTGCTCCTGCCTTGTTACACTAACATGCGGGACCCACGCGTCAGGTTTGACCGTGGCTGACCATGTTCACCTGCTGAGGTCAGCATGACATAGTGCTGACGTCATAAAGCTTTTCTGGTGTTTTTGTTAATTCAGGAATTCCAGAAAATGTTTCAAACTTGTAAAAATCATAGAAATTCAACCGTAACTCCAAATGAAATAAATTATATATGAAAAATGATCAGAAAAATCCAATCTATCCATATGTACCATTTTCATGCATGTTAGAACAACTTATAGCTGCTGTCTAGCACAGATCATATGAATGGCATTTAAATAATCACATGTGGAGTTTGAATTTGAACCTAGGGCTCAAACCAACTCCATTTAACCTGCCGCTAGTTGCATTAGCTCAAATCACAGCATATTGCCATGTCACACTCATGCATCATATTGTTGCATTGCATTGATTGTGTTCTTTCTCTGTTGCCGGTGTTTGTCCCCTCTCGATAGACGTGGTTCCGACGATGAGTTCGATGACACCAATGAAGAACTATATTATCTTCAGAAGTGCCAGGCAAGCAAAACCCCCTTGTTCATTCCGATACAATCCTACTCTCTCGCCCCTGCTCTCTTTTACTGCATTAGGACAACACTGATTCATCTGTTACTTGCTGCGGTAGCTGAACCCCTTTATCCTTTGCATGACCTGTCATTGCCATCGTAAATAGATGAAACCCACTAGCATGAGTAGGAGTTGTTTGAGCCCTGATGTGCCTACTCATTCATGCTTGTTTGTCATGCCTGCTACTGCTTAGAGTTGAGTCAGGTCTGATTCATCGAGAATGAATCGGAGGTGTGTGTACAGGTCCTACTCTGCGTGAGCTAAGTGTGTGAACACGATTTGGTAAAGGTAGCGGTGAGAGGCCATGTAGGAGTATATGATGGGTTGTCTCATTGAAACCGTCCTCAGGAACTGAGTTCTGTGTTTGTGATCCATGAATAGTTACTAATCAACATGATCTCTGTCCAGGAGTTGCAACTAGTTTCTGGTGTTTGTAGGTAGTGTTAGTAGTCTACCAAGTTGCACCTGGTATAGGTGGGCTTGGGACAAACTAGGCACAGTGGCACGGTGTACCAAGTGGCACCCGGATGGTGGGCTTGGGAACCCTGCTCACATCGTTTGGGGCCATGAGCGACACCCCGGCCGGATCTCCTTGCGGATGGAACCCGAATAGGCGATAAACCTAGATGAGAGACTTGTGTGGTTAGTCAGGTCGTGGCCAACACCCTCGCTGGGCTTCCGCTTGAAGGTTGTTGAGTACATGTCGTGTAAACGGCGGTAAGTGGTGAGAGCGTCTGTGAAGAAGTACACCCCTGCAGGGTTAATATGATCTGTTCGAATAGCCGTGTCCGCGATAAAGGACTTCTGGGTTGCCTGTACAGTTCATAGACAAGTGAAAGTGGATACTCTAAAATACGCAAGATAAGCGTGAGTGCTATGGATGGCATTCTCGTAGGGAGACGGGAGCAGATCCATAGTGGTGTATTGAATGGTGAATATGTGGACTCGTCTGCGCCACCTCAAAGAGTTACATTGCAGTCGTAGTTCAGGATAGCCACCGAGTCAAAGCTGGCTTGCTGCAGTTAAACCCCACCATCCCCTTGTTGATAATGATGCATATGTAGTTAGATCTGATGTAAGTCTTGCTAGGTACATTTGTACTCACGTTGCTTAATTTATGTTTTTGCAGAGAGACTTCAGTCTCGCTAGTAGTACCACGTGTTCTTCGACGTTTAGCTTGTTACCTCAGCTACGATCTTGTGCCCTCGGCAGGATCTGGTAGATAGTCAGGCTTCTCAGCCTTTTTCATTTGTAGATGTCTGTACTCAAACATGTTAAGCTTCCGCTTGTGCTTTGACTTGTGTGCTCTGAATGCTGGGTCATGAGACCCATGTTTGTAATATCTCGCTCCTCGGAGCCTATTGAATAAAATACTTGAGTTGTAGAGTCATGTTGTGATTCCATGTTGTATTTGCACATATCGAGCATATTGTGTGTATGTTATTGAAATGCTTGGTATGTGTGGGATCTGACTATCTAGTTGTTTATCCTTAGTAGCCTCTCTTACCGGGAAATGTCTCCTAATGTTTCCACTGAGCCATGGTAGCTTGCTACTGCTCCAGAACACTTAGGCTGGCCAGCATGTGTCCTTCTTCGTTCCTGTGTCTGTCCCCTCGGGGAAATGTCACGCGATGAATTCCAGAGTCCTGTTAGCCCGCTACAGCCCGCTTCACCGGAGTCTTGCTAGCCCAGTGCTACAGCCTGGATTCACTCGCTGATGACCGACACGTTCGTTGTTGGGTCATGTATGCCTGTCCCTGTAAGTTAGTGCCACTTTAGGTTCACGACTAGCCATGTCAGCCCGGGTTCTTTGTCATATGGATGCTAGCGGCACTATCTTATACATGAGCCAAAATGCACAAAGGTCCTGGGCCAGGTAAGGTGGCACCCATGGGAATACCGTGCGTGAGGCTGCAAAGTGATATGATGTGTTACATGCTAGATCGGTGTGACTTAGGATCAGGGTCCTGACAGATAAACTCAAGCAATATGATATAAACCCCATCTTTTTATCCTCGATGGCAACAATACAATACGTGCCTTGCTGCCCCTACTGTCACTGGGAAAGGACACCACAAATTGAACCCAAAGCTAAGCACTTCTCTCACTGCAAGAAAGATCAATCTAGTAGGCCAAACTAAACCGATAATTCGAAGAGACTTGCAAAGATATCAAACCATGCATATAAGAATTCAGAGAAGAACCAAATAATATTCATAAATAATCTTTTTCATAAATTCAAAATTCATCGGATCTCGGCAAACACACCGCAAAAGAGTATTACATCAAATAGATCTCCAATAACATTGAGGAGAACTTTGTATTGAGAATCAAAGAGAGAGAAGAAGCCATCTAGCTAATAACTATGGACCCGAAGGTCTATGGTAAACTACTCATGCTTCACCAGAGTGGTAATGGTGTTGATGTAGAATCCCTCCATGATCGATTCCCCCTTCGGCAGATCGTCGGAAAAGGCCCCAAGATGGGACCTCACGGGTACAGAATGTTGCGGCGGTGGAAAAGTGGTTTCATGCCCCCCTGATGTTTCTAGGGTATTAGAGTATATATAGGCAAAGGAAGTACGTCGGTGGAGCTACGAGGGGCCCACGAGGGTGGGGGCGCGCCCTCCTACCTCGTGGCCTCATCGTGGCGTTCCAGACTTCAACTCCAAGTCTTCTGGTTTGCTTTCGGTCCAAGAAAGATCATCGCGAAGGTTTCATTCCATTTGGACTCTGTTTGGCATTCCTTTTCTGCAAAACTCTAAAATAGGCAAAAAAATTAGAAATTGGCACTGGGCCTCCGGTTAATAGGTTAGTCCCAAAAATAATATAGAAGAGCATATTAAAGCCCATTAAACATCCAAATAAGATAATATAATAGCATGGAACAATAAAAAATTATAGATACGTTGGAGACATATCAAGCATCCCCAAGCTTAATTCCTGCTTGTCCTCAAGTAGGTAAATGATAAAAACCAAAAATTTGATGTGGAATGCTACCTAGCATATTTATCAATGTAATTTTCTTTATTGTGGCATGAATGTTCAGATCTGAAAGATTCAAGACAAAAGTTTAATATTTACATAAAAATAATAATACTCCAAGCATACTAACAAAGCAATCATGTCTTCTCAAAATAACATGGCCAAAGAAAGCTATCCCTACAAAACCATATAGTCTGGTTATTCTCTATCTTCATCACACAAAGTATTTAATCATGCACAACCCCGATGAAAATCCAAGCAATTGTTTCATACTTTTGAAGTTCTCAAACTTTTTCAATCTTCACGCAGTACTTGAGCGTGAGCCATGGACATAACACTATAGTTGGAATAGAATGGTGGTTGTGGAGAAGACAAAAAGGAGAAGATAGTCTCACATCAACTCGGCGTATCAACGGGCTATGGAGATGCCCATCAATAGATATCAATGTGAGTGAGTAGGGTTTTCCATGCAACGGATGCACTGATGTTGGGGAACGTAGAAATAATTCAAAATTATGTGTCACCAAGATCAATCAAGGAGATGCTAGCAATGAGAGAGAGAAGGGAGTGCATCTTCATACCCTTGAAGATCGCTAAGCGGAAGCGTTACAATAATGCTGTTGATGGAGTCGTACTCGCGGCCATTCAAATCACGGAAGATCCGATCTAGCGCCGAATGGACGACGCCTCCGCGTTCAACACATGTACAGCTCGGGGATGTCTCCTCCTTGTTGATCCAGCAAGGGGAGAGGAGAAGTTGAGGGAGAGCTTCGGCAGCACGACGGCGTGGTGGTGAGCTTGTGGATTTTCTGCAGGGCTTCGCCAAGCTCTACGGAGGAGGAGGAAGTGTTGGAGGAGGGAGGGGCTGCACTAGGGGCAGGGTGCGGCTGCCCGCTCTCTCCCTCACTATGTATAGGGGGAAGGGTGGAGGAGGAGGCGCCGTAGGGTTTCCCTAGGGGAGGGGCGGCGGCCACAGGGGAAACCCTAGATGGGTTTGGGCGCCCCCACCCCTAGGAAACTTGCCCCCTAAGCCGGGAGGGGCGGCTGCCCTAGGGGAGGCGCCCCCACCTCTCCAAGTTACGTGAGATGGGGTGGGAGGGGCACACAGCCCCTTAGTGGGCTGATGTTCCCCCTCCCCTTGGCCCATAAGGCCCCCCAACGCTTGCTGGGGCCTACGAAACCCCTTTCGGACATGCTGGTCGTCACCCGGTACCCCCGGAACAATTCCGGACTGCAATATCTTCGTCCAATATATCAATCTTCACCTCCAGACCATTCCGGAGTTCCTCGTCATGTTCGGGATCTCAACGGGACTCCCAACAACCTTCGGTAACCACATACTATTTCCCATAACAACTCTAGCGTCACCGAACCTTAAGTGTGTAGTGTCGGATTTCGGGTTCCGGCAGACCCTCTAAGTTCGAACACTTGGGTGCGCGCGGAAATCTCGCCCTCTACCTACCTGCACCTCACCACCTCGCTAGGATCTAAGCTATGAAAGGAACAACACAAGAGACACAGGGTTTATACTAGTTCGGGCCACCATTGTGGTGTAATACCCTACTCTAGTTTGTGGTGTGGTGGATTGCCTCTTGGGCTGATGATGAACAATGCAAGGAAGAACAGCCTCGCGAGGGTCTGTTCTTGGCTGGTGCGATGAACTGCTAGGGGGAGTTCAGTCTCCCTTTCTGCTGGTTTCCAGATGATGATCCTCCCTCCTATCTTGTGGGTGGCTAGTCCTATTTATAGGCAAAGGCCCTGGGCCTCTTCCCAAATATTGAGCGCGAAGGTCGCCAACAATTGGCCATTTTGAAGGGAAACATCCAGTACACTTATCCTGACTAAAGTTGGTCCTCGCCTGTCAAAGGCTCTGGTGGTGACGCCGGCTTGGGATCCACAATGACTTCCTTCCTGCCGTTGCGATGGTCTTGGTCTTGTTGCACCGAAATGGATGCCTTTGCTTGATGCTCTCGCCTGCGCTTGCTCCCTTTGCACCAAAGAGGAAAGGAGGACACTGCGCGGGCTAGCGCCCGCCTGGCACCCTTGGTCATCATGGCTTGTGTCATGGGCACCTCGTGAGGTACCCCGCCTTGATCTCTCCGCCTCCTCGCGAGCCAGCCTGACGAGGCCATGCCTGAGGAAGCTTCCTGTCGTCCACCCCGCGAGGCTTGGCCCCTCGTGAGGGTCTTGAGCTCGTGCTGATGAAGATGGGCCGTGCTGGGCCGCCCCCTGAGCCACGCCGCAGGCAGGCAAGTCTGGGGACCCCCGTTCCCAGAACACCGACAGTAGCCCCCGGGCCCAAGGCGCACCCAGACTTGGCTGAGCAGAGAAGCGAAAGGGCAAGTGCAAAACGCTGCGGGCCCTAATAGCCTGCGGCCTTGGGCGCTGCGTGGCGGTTGATTGGACATGGGCGGCTCCGCTCCCCCTTGACGCCTTGGCAACTGCACGAACCGACGAGTCCCTGCATGCAAAGCGGGTCATGATTACCTATGATCATGGAGGCCGGCAGTTGGCCTCCTCTGGCTATAAGTACGGGACGGCGCCTGCCTTTCCGGTCGATCCCCTCTTGCTTCTCCTTCTTCTTCATGGCTCCGCCAAAGAGGTTCTCGGCCGCGGAGAAAGGAAAGGCCCGCCAGGTGGGGCCTGACCCTCCCCCGCCCAAGCGCGGTCTAGGCCGTCCCCGCAAACACCCCGCGACTCCCACGGTGGCTCCTCACGGCCGTGGAGGTGATCTCCCGCGTGGTGACGGGCGGCAGGCCGCCGCTGGGGGGCACGCTATGGCCGCGCGACCCCCTAGGCCGTGCTCCCATTCGGCAGAGGTTCTGCCGGAGTTCGTTGTGTGGTCGGCGGAACCGGCCAGCACCCGGCTCCAACTTCCTTGCTTCGTCCTAGGTGAGCTTCCGGCTGGCGCCCAGGGCGGCCTCTGGCTTCAGGCGGACGGTTCCTGTAGCCGAGCCTCCTAGGCTTCGCTGGAGGTCTCTGCAGCCGAGAGCCTGGCCCTGACCCGCAGCTGGCAAACATTTGCCTGCGCGCGTGGTCTGAGCCGGTGGTGCACCCTGCACTTCAAGTTCGACGGCGATGCTACCCTCTACGTGAGGGTGTTCGAGGAAGATGGTCGCCGCGCTGGGTGCTGCCCTGAGAACGACGACCGCGGCCGTGGGTCCAGCCCCAGTGACGATGAAGACGACAGCGCGCGCGTGGTCGGCGGTGCTCGTGGTTCATCGAGCTTCGATAGCTCTTCTTCAGGCAGCGGCTCCTCCAGTGGTGGCCGCGATCAGCCTCCGCGCCGCCGCGCCCGCCTAGAGGGAGGTAGCGGGTCCGCCCACCGTCGCGCCTCGGTGAAGCGCGAGATGGAGTCCTCTTGAGCTACGGAGGCAGTTCGAGTCTCCCCCGCGAGTTGGTGTCGGGCGAGTCGCGCCTGTTTTGTTCTTTTTCCCTTTTCCTGCGCAAAGAGACAGTAGTGTAGGGCCCCGCGAGGGTGTGCTTGGACTATTGCTGTTAATTATCATACTGCTTCCGCTATTCCGGTATTGTGTCGTTGTGCCGCACGCCTGCGTGCGGAAATTACTTAGCTCGGGGGGGGGGGGGCTGTCGTGACCTTTGCTTCCCGAGGCCAAGGCCTCGTCGAACGCTTCACGTCCTGCAAGGGTTAGTCTGGAGAGGTAGTTCCCAGCCTCAGCCGTGGAGGTGACCGACCCAGGTCCTGCGTTCGTGTCGCAGTGCCCGTGGGGCACGGACTGGAGGGGTGCTCCTGTAGTGGACCCGGGTAGGGAAGCCTCGAACGATAAGGGCAGAAAACACTCGCGAGGGTGCCCGTGTTGCTCCCTCGTGAGACTTGCGCGAGAGAAATCGGGGCAGGAGAGCGAAAAAGGCAAAGATTCACAAGCCAAAGACGACAACAACTTCAATAAAACCTCGAATGGGGATGAACAAGACAACTGCAGAAAGCAAATGAGAAAAGCCGCGTCCGACACCTAATCTAGTCTTCGACATCTTCTCACCAGCGCGGTGTTAAGTGCTGCCACTGGGCGTGGGAGGGAGCCCCAGGGCCTGAGGCCGGCGCTCCTAAGACTCCGGGGCGTGTACATCCCCAACTCATTATTATGTGAGAGTGTCATGGGCGGCGAGCTTCACAGGCATTGGCCTTCTTCACAGGATCCGGGCCTTTCTCGGAAAGATAAACTTCACAGGCATTTGCCTTCTTCACAGGCTCTGGGCCTTTTCCAAAATGTAACAACTTCACAGGCGTTCGCCTTCTTCACAGGCTCTGGGCCTTTTCCAAAACGCAACAGCTTCATAGGCGTTCGCCTTCTTCACAGGCTCTGGACCTTTTCCAAAACGCAACAGCTTCACAGGCGTTCGCCTTCTTCACACGCTCTAGGCCTTTTCCAAAACGCAATAGCTTCACAGGTGTTCGCCTTCTTCACAGGCTCTGGGCCTTTTCCAAAATGCAATAGCTTCACAGGCGTTCGCCTTCTTCACAGGCTCTGGGCCTTTTCCAAAACGCAACAGCTTCACAAGCGTTCGCCTTCTTTACAGGCTCTGGGCCTTTTCCAAAACGCAACAGCTTCACAGGTGTTCGCCTTCTTCACAGGCTCTGGGCCTTTTTAGGGGTAAAACCTCCGGAGGTGCTGAATGTTCCACGCGTTCTGGACGGGTACCCCCTCCTGAGTCTCCAAGCGCGCGGAGCCGGGCCTGGAAACATGAACAACTTTGAACGGGCCCTCCCACATGGGAGAGAGCTTATGCAGTCCCTCCCTGGAGAGAACCCGCCTGAGAACGAGGTCCCCTACCTCGAGAGTCCTGGGGCGGATATTGCGGTAGTGGTATCGCCACAATGCTTGTTGGTATCTTGCCACTCGGAGCGTGGCTTCCCGACGACGCTCCTCCCCCAGCACGAGGTCCGTCCCCCGCATGGCGTCCTGCTGCGCCTCGTCGAACGCTAGGACCCGTGCGGAACGACGTCTGACCTCGTGAGGGAGGACCACTTCAGCTCCATAGACCAGGAAGAATGGGGTCTCGCCAGTGGGCTTGGTCACGGTTGTGCGGATGAACCACAACACGGACTGAAGCTCGTCGTACCGACCTCGGCCGCAGGCCTCCAGCTTCTTCTTGAATGTCCTGGTCTTGAGGCCTCTCAGGACCTCCGCGTTGGCCTGCTCGGCCTGACCGTTGCTCCGGGGATGCACCACTGAAGCGTAGCATATCTGCGTTCCAAGGTTAGCACAGTATGTTTTGAAGAGGTTACTGGTGAATTGCGAACCGTTGTCGGTGATGATGCGGTTCAGCACCCCGAACCGGCTCACGATGCCCTTGATGAATTTGACCGTAGAACCTGCGGGGATGGTGCGGACGGCTTCCACTTCAGCCCACTTGGTGAATTTGTCTACGGCGACGTAGAGTAGCGATAGCCCCCTGGCGCCCGAGGAAATGGGCCCAGGATATCCAGCCCCCAGACTGCGAATGGCCACGAGAGGGGTATAGTTTGCAGACCTCCCGCCGGCTGATGGATCTGCTTGGCATGGAATTGGCAGGCCTCACAAGCCTTCACCAGTTCGACGACATCATTGAGCGCAGTGGTCCAACAGAATCCACTGCGGAACGCCTTGCCAACGAGGGTCCGCGATGATGAATGATGCCCACAGTCTCCACCGTGTGTATCTGCCAGCAGTTCCTTCCCTTGCTCCCTAGAGATGCAGCGTAGGGACACATCATTCGGTCGCCTCCAGTAGAGCTCTCCATCCCTGATGCAGTATGCTGTGGCTTGCCGCACCACACACTCCGCTTCCTCCTCCTTCTCTGGCAAGGTCCCTTGCGTCAAATAGCTCCGGAGCTCCGTGATCCAGCACCCCTCCTGAGGCTCCATCGTCAAGAGCAGACGCGCCCCTGAGGCCGGGCCACAGACCGGGGCTCCCAAGGCTGGCGGCTGGGGGAGCTCCTCCCGAGGCTGCACTGCGCTTGACAGTGATGGCGTGGCCGAGGGCTTGAAGAGCTGCTCCTCGAAGACGCCAGGATCCTGAGGTAGCTGCCTGGATGCTCGTCTGGCGATGTCTCCGGCCTCCTGATTGGTGCCACGGGGCACATGCTGCAACTCTAGCCCCCAGAACTGCTTCTCCATTCTGCGGACCTCCGCAAGGTATGCTTCCATGTGCTCATCCCTCGGCTCGTATACTTTGTTGGAGAAGTTGACGAGGAGTTGTGAATCACCCTTGATGGTAAGAAGCTTCACTCCTAGGGCGGCCGCGGCCTTCAGGCCTGCTATTAGGCCTTCATATTTTGCTATGTTGTTGGAGACCTTTTCTCCATGCTGGAAACAGAGCTGCACGGCGTAGTAGAGCTTGTCTTGAGTAGGAGATATAAGCACCGCACCAGCCCCCGCGCCGTGCCTGGAGAACGCCCCGTCGAAGTACATGACCCAACCGTCCGGCGCCTCACTTCTCGGGGAGAGGGATCGATCCTGATCAGCCTTGAGGCCTGGCGCCTCCGTCCACTCTGCCACGAAATCTGCCAAGGCGGCCCCCTTGATGAGTCTGGTTGTGCTGAATTCGAGCTAAAACGCTTGCAGTTCAATTTTCCACTCAGCGACTCTTCAATGTTGCATCTTGTGCGAGGCCACCAATAGCGCGAGGAGGAGTTTCTGAGGGATGGGGTACCGCACCCTTGCATCCCGCAACACTGTGCTGACGAAATACACATGGTGTTCAACGAGGTTGGGAATGCTGGTGTCGATGGTGCCCTCCGGAGACCGTGGCACCTCCTGAGACAGGGGAGCCCCCAGCGATGCGGACGAGCTCGGCGACGCGGTCGAGCCACTCTTCATAGACGTCATCGACTGGCGGTAGCGCAGGAGCTTGTTTGCCGTGATGAGCGCAGCTTGAGTCTCCATGGCCGCGCGGGGTGCGCGGGACGAAGAACCAGCTGGGGTGAGTGAGGGAGTAGCAGTGCGGCCGTCTTGCCTCATGGACGGATGCTGGGACGATGCTTGCTGCTCGTTCCCCGTCGGGCCGGTGGTGGCGTTGACGGCAGGCGACGGGGAACGCCGGGGGCGGTCGCCGACGGGGGCCGTCTGGGCGACGCAGGAAGCGAGAGCGGCTCGGCGCTCGGCGCGGGCCCGACGAGCATCTGACATGGATGCCATGGTCGGTGAAGAACAGGGCGGCGGGAGATGAATTCCGGAGCACCCCTACCTGGCGCGCCAAATGTCGGATTTCGGGTTCCGGCAGACCCTCTAAGTTCGAACACCCGGGTGCGCGCGGAGATCTCGTCCTCTACCTACCTGCACCTCGCCGCCTCGCTAGGATCTAAGCTATGAAAGGAACAACACAAGAGACACAGGGTTTATACTAGTTCGGGCCACCATTGTGGTGTAATACCCTACTCTAGTTTGTGGTGTGGTGGATTGCCTCTTGGGCTGATGATGAACAATACAAGGAAGAACAGCCTCGCGAGGGTCTGTTCTTGGCTGGTGCGATGAACTGCTAGGGGGAGTTCAGTCGCCCTTTCTGCTGGTTTCCAGATGATGATCATCCCTCCTATCTTGTGGGTGGCTAGTCCTATTTATAGGCAAAGGCCCTGGGCCTCTTCCGAAATATTGAGCGGGAAGGGCGCCAACAATTGGCCATTTTGAAGGGGAACATCCAGTACACTTATCCTGACTAAAGTTGGTCCTCGCCTGTCAAAGGCTTTGGTGGTGACGCCGGCTTGGGCTCCACAATGACTTCCTTCCTGCCATTGCGACGGTCTTGGTCTTGTTGCACCGAAACGGATGCCTTTGCTTGATGCTCTCGCCTGCGCTTGCTCCCTTTGCACCAAAGAGGAAAGGAGGACACTACGCGGGCTGGCGCCCGCCTGGCGCCCTTGGTCGTCATGACTTGCGTCACGGGCACCTCGTGAGGTACCCCGCCTTGATCTCTCCGCCTCCTCGCGAGCCAGCCTGACGAGGCCGTGCCTGAGGAAGATTCCTGTCATCCACCCCGCGAGGCTTGGCCCTCTTGAGCTCGTGCTGATGAAGATGGGTCGTGCTGGGCCACCCCCTAAGCCACGCCGCAGGCCGCAGACAGGCAAGTCTGGGGACCCCCGTTCCTAGAACGCCGACATGTAGACCCTACATATTCGAGAACCATGTAGACATGACCGAGACATCTCTCCAGCCAATAACCAACAGCGGGATCTGGATACCCATGTTGGCTCCCACATGTTCCACGATGATGTCATCGGATGAACCATGATGTCGGGGATTCAATCAATCCCGTATACAATTCCCTTTGTCTATCGGTATGTTACTTGCCCGAGATTCAATCGTCGGTATCCCCATACCTCATTCAATCTCGTTACCGGCAAGTCTCTTTACTCGTTCCGTAATGCAAGATCCCATGACTAACTCCTTAGTAACACTGAGCTCATTATGATGATGCATTACCGAGTGGGCCCAGAGATACCTCTCCGTCATACGGAGTGACAAATCCCAGTCTCGATTTGTGCCAACTCAACAAACACTTTTGGAGCCACCTGTAGTGCACCTTTAGCCACCCAGTTATGTTGTGACGTTTGGTACACCCAAAGCATTCCTACGGTATCCGAGAGTTACACAATCTCAGGGTCTAGGGAAATGATACTTGACATTAGAAAAGCTCTTAGTAGACGAACTACACGATCTTGTTCTATGCTTAGGATTGGGTCTTGTCCATCACATCATTCTCCTAATGATGTGATCCCATTATCAATGACATCCAATGTCCATGGTCAGGAAACCATAACCATATATTGATCAACGAGCTAGTCAACTAGAGGCTTACTAGGGACATGTTGTGGTCTATGTATTCACACATGTATTGCGGTTTCCAGTTAATACAATTATAGCATGAACAATAGACAATTGTCATGAACAAGGAAATATAATAATAACCATTTTATTATTGCCTCTAGGGCATATTTCCAACAGTCTCCCACTTGCACTAGAGTCAATAATCTAGTTCACATCACTATGTGATTATAATGAATCCAACACCCATGGGGTTTGATCATATCTTGCTTGTGAGAGAGGTTATTAGTCAACGGGTCTGAACCTTTCAGATCCGTGTGTACTTTACAAATCTCTATGTCACATGTGCTATTTGGAGCTATTCCAAATAACGGTTCTACTATATGAATCCGGTTTACTACTCATAGTCATCCATATTTGTATCAAAGTTTGCATCGATGTAACCCTTTACGACGAACTCTTTTACCACCTCCATAATCGAGAAAATTCCTTAGTCCACTAGTTACTAAGGATAACTTTGACCGTTGTCATGTGATCCATTCCTGGATCACTCTTGTACCCCTTGACTGACTCATGGCAAGGCACACTTCAGGTGCGGTACACATCATAGCATACTATTAGAGCCTACGTCTAAAGCATAGGGGACGACCTTCGTCCTTTCTCTCTCTTCTGCCGTGGTCAGGTCTTGAGTCTTACTCAATACTCACACCTTACAACACAGCCAAGAACTCCTTCTTTGCCGATCTATTTTGAACTCCTTCAAAATCTTGTCACGGTATGTATTCATTTGAAAGTACTATTAAACGTTTTTGATCTATCCTTATAGATCTTGATGCTCAATGTTCAAGTAGCTTAATCTAGGTTTTTCATTGAGAAACACCTTTCAAACAACCCTATATGCTTTCCAGAAATTCTACATCATTTCTGATCAACAATATGTTAACAACACATACTCATCAGAAATTCTATAGTGCTCCCACTCACTTCTTTGGAAATACAAGTTTCTCATAAACTTTGTATAAACCCAAAATCTTTGATCATCTCATCAAAGCGTATATTCCAACTCCGAGATGCTTACTCCTGTCCTTAGAAGGATTGATGGAGCTTTGCATACTTGGTAGCATCTTATAGGACTGACAAAACCTTCTAGTTGTATCATATACAACCTTTCCTCAAGAAAATTGTCAAGGAAACAATGTTTTGACATCCTATCTGCAAGATTTCATAAATAATGCACTAACTGCTAATATAATTTAAATAGACTTTTAGCATTGCTACGAGTGAGAAAGTCTCATCGTAGTCAACTCCTTGAACTTGTCGGAAAACATCTTAGCGACAAGTCGAGCTTTCTTAACGGTGACACTTACCATCATTGTCCATCTTCCTTTTAAAATCCTTCTGTACCCAACAGCCATACGACCATCAAGTAGTTCTTCCAAAGTCTACACTTTGTTTTTATACATGGACCCTTTCTCGGATTTTATGGCCTCGATCCATTTGTCGGAATCCGGGCCCACCATCGCTTCTCCATAGCTCGTAGGTTCATTGTTGTCTAGCAACATGACCTCCAAGACGGGATTACCGTACCATTTTGAAGTAGTACTCATCCTTGCCGACCTACGAGGATTGGTAGTGACTTGATCCAAAGTTTCGTGATCACTATCATCAGCTTCCACTTCAATTGGTGTAGGCACCACATGAACGACTTCCTGAGCCCTGCTAAGCACTGGTTGAAGTGATGGTTCAATAACCTCATCATGTCTCCACCATCCTCCCACTCACTTGTTTCCAGAGAAACTTTTCCTCGAGAAAGGACCCGTTTCTAGAAGCAATCACATTTGCTTCCGGATCTGAGATAGGAGGTATACCCAACTATTTTGGGTATCCTATGAAGATGCATTTATCCTCTTTGGGTTCGAGCTTATCAGCCCGAAGCTTTTCCACATAAGCGGCGCAGCCCCAAACTTTTAAGAAACGACGGCTTAGGTTTCTCTAAACCATATTTCATACGGTGTCATCTCAATGGAATTATGTGGTGCCCTATTTAAAGTGAATGCGGTTGTCTCTAATGCCTAACCCATAAACGATAGTGGTAATTCGCTAAGAGACATCATGGTACCATATCCCATAGGGTGCAGCTATGATGTTTGGACACACCATCACACTATGGAGTTCTAGGCGGTATTAGTCATGAAACAATTTCCACAATGTCTTAATAGTGTACCAAACTCGCAACTCAGATATTCATCTCTATGATCATATCATAGAAATTTTATCCTCTTGTGACGAAGATCTTCAACTTCACTCTGAAATTACTTGAACCTTTCAATAATTCAGACTTTTATTTCATCAAGTAAATATACTCAACATCTACTCAAATCATCTGTGAAGTAAAAACATAACGATATCCATAGGGTGCCTCAGCACTCATTGGACTGCATACATCAAAATGTATTACTTCCAAAAAGTTGCTTTCTTGTTCCATTTCACTGAAAACGAGGCATTTCAGTCATCTTGCCCATGTGGTACACTACAAAAAAAAGACACATCCGTGACATTTTGGGCCGAACAATTTTTTTCTGTCATACTTATGACACTTCTATGACGATAATTGTGACAAAACTTGGTATCATCATAGATGTGGTGGGCTCCTAATTCTATGACAAAAAATCATGACAGAAAATGGGCTTTTCGTCCTGGGCGGGCCGGAGACGCAGCTGCATGACATACTTCGGGCCGTCCATGATAGAAAAAACCATGGTAGAAGCGAGGGCGAGGAAAATATTGGGGTGTTCCCGGTTATGTGGGTGGTCGGGGCCGAGCGATGCGCGTTTCTCTCGTACACGTACGCGCATGTGTGCGAGGCGGTGGGCTCTAACTGAACCCGAGCGAGGCGTTGGGCTCTAACTAAACCCGAGTGATTGCACTGCAGGCTACACGTTACTGAACCCGAGCGATCGGTCGATGGCTGTTAACTGAACACGATCGAGTGATTCCTTCGCTACAACTGCTAACTGAAGCCGATCGATGTTGCCTCTGGATGAACAGTGAGCGTTGTGGGGGGGGGGAGGATGAACAGTGAGCGGTGGGGGTGGTTGAACAGGACCCTGATAGATCGAGCTGGTTGGGGCTGGATGAACTGGACCCCATGGACGGCTGGATGAATAGGACGACCCCGTGGAGGGATGGATGAACAGTAGACGATGGGTGAACAGTAGCCCCATGGAGGGGTGGTTGAACAGGAGCCCATGGAGAGGGGTGGTTGAACAGTAGCCGGTGGAGTAGCATGCGGTGGAGGTTGGATGAACAGGAGCTCGTGGATGAACAGTCGCAGGTGGAGGCTGGAGGAGGTCGACGGTGGATGAACAGTAGCCCGTGGAGGCTGGAGGAGGTCGACGTGGAGATGAACAGTATCCCGTGGAGTCCCGTTTTGCGGTACGCCACACCCCTCCCGATGAACAGGACCCCCATTTTGACCGTAGCACTCCAACACAAGTCTGTTTCCTCCGTTTTGCGGTATGCCACACCCTCCCGATCAACAGGACCCCGTTTCGACCATAGGAGGTCCAACACAAGTCCGTTTCCTTTGTTTTGCGGTACACCAAACCCCTCCCGATGAACAGGATCCCTTTTAGAACGTGGCTGGTTGAACACAAGGTCGTTTCCTCCATTGTGCGGTACGCCATGCCTCGTTTCCGTTGCCTGTTTCGTCCAAGCCGGTTGGCTCCCACGTGTTCCGTTGTCTCCTGATGAACACGACGCATTCCATTGCCTCCCCATGAACACGCCACATTCCGTTGCCTCCCGATGAACACGATGACGACGCAGTTTCTCCGTTCCGACCCAACCATGTACACGAGCCCTGGCCGTACGTATGTGGCCATCTTTACTTTCTTGCACCCTGGCCGTTGTACGTACGTGTACATGCTACGTGCGCGCCTCTACTACGACACATGCGTGCCTCTACATCGACCAGTATGTACGTACACGTTCACGACCAGAATGACAACGCTACGTACGCTTCGACCATGTGGGTCCCGACTGTCAGGCAATTTCTTGCGTGCGAAGATGTAGCTGGTGGGTCCCAGCAGTCAGGGGGTGAATCATTTTTTTTGCCCGAAAGCACTTCCTTGTGTGCGAAGATGTATCTGGTGGGTCCCATCAGTCAGGGGGCGAATCATTTTTTCCCCGTAATATGGATGCACTTCCTTGCGTGCGAAGATGTAGCTGGTAGGTCCCAATAGTCAGGGGAAACGTTTTTTTTCACGAAATACGGTGGCCCGTCCGGTGGGTCCCTGCTGTCAGGTGGAGGAATCATTATTTTCCGCGTAATAAGGAGGCACGCACAGTCCACGTTCGATAGAAGTTGTTCCATGACCATGTTGATCACGCCGCGCCGAGAGCACCAGGGCGGTGGATGACGGCGAGGCCTAGGAAGGGGATGACGCGGAGCCGAGGAAGACACGGCAGTGGAAGCCCGCGTGGAGAGGAGTACGAGGGTTCCCTGGTTCGGCTGTGGTGTGAGGCTACCGTTACCGCAGGGCCTGGCCAGCGGTAGGAATAGTATGGGGCGCTGAGGCCTCCGTGGCAGCACAACCGACCATGGGAGGCATGAGCATGCGGCACGACAGGCGCTGCTTTGGGCGGCTGGAGCAAGAAGACCATAGGTTGAAGAAGCACTATGGCCGTTGGATGGACATCGTACGGTCACTGGAGCTAGAATCATTCATATTGACTAAGTTGACAAAGCCCTCCGTCCCCGTCAACTTAGTAGGCCCACAAGTCAGCCTCCCACCAAGGTGGGTCCCAGCTAGTAGGGGGAGTATTCATTTTTTTGTGCGTAATAAGGAGGCACTTCCGGTGGGTCCGAGCTGACAGCGGGGGGAACATTTTTTTCGTGAAATACAATGGCCCGTCCGGTGGGTCCCAGCAGTCGGGGGGAAACATTTTTTCGTGAAATAAGGTGGCCCGTCCAATGGGTCCCTGCTGTCAGGTGGAGGAATAATTATTTTGCGCATAATAAGGAGGCACTTCCTTGCGGCCGCCGTGGACCCATCTATCAGCCTCTCCACATATAGTACTCTTCCGATGGAAGTCGGTCGTTGACCATGTTGACCACGCCGCGCCGAGAGCACCAGGGCGGTGGACGACGGCGAGGCCTAGGAAGGGGACGACACGGAGCTGGGGAAGACGCGGCAGTGGATGCCCACGCGTAGAGGAGTACGAGGGTTCACTGGTCGCTGCAGTGTGAGGCTACCGTTGCCACAGAATAACAGGGGGTGTGGGTGAGTAGAGGGATGGCCTGGCCGGCGCTGGGAGTAGTACGGGGCGGTGAGGCCTCCGCGGCATCACAACCGGCCACGGGAGGCAGGAGCACGCGAGACGATCGGCGGTGCTTTGGGCGGCTGGAGCAAGAAGACCAGAGGTTGAAGAAGCACTACGACCGTTGGATGGACATCGTACGGTCACTCCAGCTAGAATCGTTTATATTGACTAAATTGACAAAGCCCTTGGTGCGCGTCAACTTAGTAGGCCCACAACTCGGATTTGGCAGAGAACACATAGTCCATTTGCGATTTGTAAGAATGTACAGCCCATTTTTCAATTCCAATGGAATTTACTACAGCCCATTTACAGTTTGTTAAAAGTACAACCCAACTTCTAGCTAGGACAACGATTAATAATTTCAAACAACCGCTCAAAACAGAATTAAAAAAATTCCCACATTTTGATGGGATCCAAAATATTTTTATCCGAAATTTCTAGTCAGGTTAAATATAATATCAAAATAAAGTTGTATTACATTAAAATCCAATGAAATATTGCGCGCGCAACAAGTAATGAAATTTAAATTTTCAAATTCCAAAAGTAATATATTTTTAAACTAATTACGCGTTTTGTGCATAGTTTCTTCCCAGTTATTATAATTACATCCCATTTATTATTTCTTAAAGTCCATTTTCTTGTTAAGCCTAATGCATACCTCCTAGGAAAGTTTGCAGCCTAGCGGGGCGGAGAATAACAAGTTGACCCAGATATTGTGTACAACTATCGGCCCAGTTGCATTGACGATGTTGAAAAAAAGGCCTGTGTAGTACAGTACAACCTAACATGGCTACTCAGCCCACATTCAGCGATGCCGGAAAGGCCCAAACAAGGCTTCTGTACAACTTTTTGAAGTCACTGAGCTCAATTAATAACTTAAGAAAAAAGTTAGATTACAGTGGAACCTAATTAAAGTTGTCATGAGCAAATAAATAATTCAACGGGTCCCACTTGTGTGTGTGTGCATGTGTGCGTGTGTGCATGTGTGTGTGTGTGAGAGAGAGATAGAGAGAGAGAGACGCATCGGTTGATGCTCGTAAATACATCTTTTAGCCATATGCATTGCTGATGCTTAGTAAAAACTTATATAGTTGACACAATCATATAGAACATCATAGCACACTGAACTTGCATACAAAAATTTCACACAGGCGGCACAATCAGGATGGAAGCAGTGGATCGCTACGGGTAGGGCTATGTTGAAACCAACAAAGTCGTACATAAAGGTTCATCGTGTTTATCAATGACGGGGAAATATCTTGAATGTTGTGCAAAGAAAACAGACAGACAACACAATAAGTTTTGCTAGCACATTAAGTTGATGTACAACCCTTTCTAAAAAAAGTTCAGGCACAAAATTAGAACAGGTCACAATCAAATGTACTAGCATATCAGTGCTTCACACCCATAGCTCGGATTTAACTAGTATCTGACAAGATTTAGTTGTTACCTCAAATTAGAGCACACCCAGGCAGTTAGCCCTGCCTCTTCTCCCAAAGAAGCAGTGGCCTCCGCCGCGCAATGGAGTAGGCCCTGTGCCATCCATCGTTCCAAGCAACATGGGGAAAGTCTAACGTTGACTCCTGTAATGGACATCGTCGACGGACCCTGGCACCAGCGGCGGCGGGAGGACTTCGATTGATGGATTGACCACTTCTTCGACATGCACGAACACTCTATACAGGTACATCCCTAACGTGGTCTGCGGCGGCCTTGGTGGGACGAATAGTACAACCCTGGTTCTTGCACTGGTATCTCAACACCAATCACCTTCGGTATGGTGGACGACTTCTTCATCCATGCCATAACCGTCAGAGCCCAGCTGTCTGGAGGAACAAACATACTTACGAGCTCACCTCCAAGGTCGTTGATAAGCTCATTCGTGGACTCGCTATTCGAAGCATGTCGAGGCATGCCGTGGAAGGTAAGCTTTGTTAAAAAATTAAGCTCAAAGGGCACCGAGCCCCATCTTGGGTGCCACCGATCAAAGCTCACCAGCGCGCCATCGCAGAACAAACATCGGGAAGATTCGAACACACGACTGCAGTCAAAAGTTGTCCGGAACCTGATGAAGAAATCAGCCCGTGGCGGACAGACTTCGACGAGCAAGTCACTTATTTGGATGTCATGCGCAATGCCAAGAGCTTTGACAAGGTCGTCCGGCGAGACACGAGGCTGGTCACCGTTGATGGTTACCATCAGCACTTTGCCAGCAAACTGGTCGTCAAGCGCCGCCATGCCACTGTTGAGCGACATCATGCAGCGACCGAAGGCAGGACGGACCTCAGGATCTCTGGCTCGGAGATCAGCATTGACCGGCGACATGATAGTGCGCTTGAGTACAGGGAGTACAGGAGGGGGATTTGGGGGAACTAGAGTAGGAATCGAGATTCTAGAGGTGGGGGAGGGGCGGGAGATTGGGGATGAAAAGGTAGCATGAATTTCGAGCACGCGCCAATATGCTCTCGGCGCGCAAGCACACAAAAACACCGATGGCGCCCACATGTCGGCCTAAGAGTCCTTATTCTTTCTTTTTTGGAGAGCCCAACCTTTTTTTGAGAATCTTTTGAGAGCCCGACCTGAGAGTCATAATTGACCTGTTTGGCATTGCGTTACTACTCGGCCCATATTCAACGACACCTCACTGGCCCAAACAAGTGTACATCATCAAAAAGACACTGAGCTCAAATTATATAACTTGGAAAAAGGAGATATACTCTGAACACTAGAGAATGGTGATTCCCTCATTTAGCCCACCAGTAGTTCGAGAGAATAAAAAGTTCGAATGAACGATATATACAACATTCAAACACTGACTAGTGACTACTACTGACATAAGCAACAAGACATGATAGTTCATAAGAAGTCTTGCTACACCACCAAAACGCACCCATATGCAGCGCTCAGACTCTCGTGATCTAGACGAGAATGACATTCTAAACAAAGGCAACTATTACATAGTAAGAGTGACATAGATGAGGATGACCAAATGACAAGCAATATGCATAACAAAAGAAAGAACTACCCATCCAGAACCAGCAGCAAAGGTAACAAAGTCATTCGAAGAGATGATCCAACACCATCATAATTTGCAGCCCCACTTCAGCGACCAGTGATCCGGAGACACCAGTACTCCACCCTTTCGGTGCAACAGCCCAATTACCTATCAACCTGAAGGCTTGAACCACATTGCTGCCTGTCGTAATTGAGACATCCAAGGATCAAAGTTAATACGGATGCCTTTGTCATTCTCACCTTCTTTTGGCTGCAGGCTGTATCGTTGACAATCAGGGGAGTTTTCTCCCGAACTCCTAGGGCTCGCCATGTAGACACAATTTTCCATAGCAAACAGAGCCTCTCTGCCATCAAGGTCCTTGCCAACGGTGATCTCCTGGTTAATCGGACAATTGAGTCTGAGAAATAGAGAGTGTGAACCAAGGCTGTTACCGCCTCCAACTAAAAAATCCTGAAGGCCCCAACAAGCTGGCATCCTGCTCATAGACGTAACAACCACTGTCTGGATACTCACGTATTTCACGGTGCTTGTATACAGTGGGGTTTTTGCAATATAACTTTTCCGGCTCATGTGTCTGAATGATCATCAGTCTTTTGCCGTTGTCTGATCGAGCGAGGAACCAGTTGTGCTTCCCTGTTTTTGGCAAATGTGGTGTGATTACAAAGAGCAGTAACTGTAGGGATACTGCATCATATCAAAAAGGACAGGCATTGTTAATGTAAGATCAACATTGTTCAGAGTATGAGTAGGATAATGCAAGAAACAACATTGATATGTCCCTGTTGGAACTGGGAGGAAAATACAGGGAAATGTATACTGGGTTCGAAAATATAGAAGTGCCATACATGGTTATACTCATGTTATCTCGCAATCGATTCTTCACAGGAAACTACCATGTCATGCATGTTATGTAATCATGTTCTGTCCTCACAAACAAATTCTTCAAGGTAACTAACACACCATGCATTGTTATATACTCGTGTTCTGTGGGCAATTTTTTTGTGAGGATATTATTCTAGCCATTGATTGCTGAAGGGCGAATATAGGTGTGTACACATGGTAAGCATCGCAGGATTTCACTACTTCCAAATATAGAGTTCTCCATATGCACATTTACTTCCCTAATGTATGGTTAGATGAAACCAACACTGTGGTGCATGTTTCTACATCATGAAAATGAGGAAACTAACATGGCCATTGATACACACTCATATTTAGTAGTAGTATATAGATTACTGTATAATAAGGATAATACCCATATATTCCTAACCGTTTGATTATTCAGGGGTACAAATTGGCTGTAATGACATGGTCACAATCGCATGAATTAACTCATTCCAAATATAGCTGATTTACGGCGTCTCTAATACATTGCCATAGTTCTAGTCAAATTCTGCTCAAATAGGGATATGCCAATCATCACAAAAAGTTCAAACAGTGTCATGGCGTCATCATTAACATGAGAGAGAAACAACTTACACGTGTCGTCCCAGCAATACGTGGTGCCATCTGCTTTGTCGATCGCGTAGATGATGCTGTTGTGTTCAATAGCATCACAGAAGTGTGTATCAGCTTTGACGATGATCCATCACGAGCTAAGTTGTCTCCAGCTAAAGAAGGCACCGGTGTAAAGATAGGCGAGTCCGCGGTCGAACAAGGCAATTAGCTTGAAGTCTGTGTAATTCACATGTCGTGTGGGCACTTGGCAGATTACAATCTTCTGCAAAACAAGGTCCGTCCAACTGACGTGGTAATCTAGATGACTTGGACCGCGATGGTAAAACTCTATATAATCCAACGAAGGAAGGATAATCTCATGGGAGGTCTGGAAGTTCACGAGCACCAACTTTTTACCGTCTTCTCTGAAGGCAGCCATCTAGTGGGAGTTCATGCCAACCCAGTACATACCTGCCAAGAAGTTTCGGGCGATGGTGATTGGATCGAAGTCGAGGGAAATGATGTACGGCGACCCACTACATACCTGCAAAGAAGTTTTGGCTAATGGAGATCGGATTGAATTCGAGGGGCATCTTGTACGCCTCCGTATCATGGTGAGCCAATCTCGCAAGACCAGATAGCAGCAAGCAGGGTGTCTTGAAAAGCTTAGGCCTTGCTTCGACGATGGCCGTGTGCATGTCCCTCGAGCATGCAGCTAGCCGCAGGGCGCTCAACATATCCATACACGAACAACAGATGTGGAGGTTGTCACTGGGGAGAATGCTCCAATCGCGGCTCATATGGATGCTACGCGGTTCACGTTCGGCCATGGTGGAGTTTGGAAGGTGGGGGTTTGGGGGGCTTTATTTACGAGGGAGAAGGCTATCGGTGCTGGAGCGGCTATCGAGGAAATAGTGGTACTGGGGGAGGCGAGCAAGGGGACGGTACACGGGGGCACAGTGAGATGGAGACGGAGATGGAGGCGACGCGAGGCGCCAATGTGCTGTACAGTGGAAGTGACAGACTGCACAGTGCACATGGTGAGGCTAACTTTGGTAACCCGAACACGCTGCCTGGACTAGTGTCAGGCGCAGGGTGTTGTGACTTCACCGTGAGGACTGGATGAATAGTGTTTTGACCATCAAGTGTACCATAGTTGTACTACTACTACTACTACTAGTAGGAACATGAGTACTCCAGTATTGTATAGCGGAAATAGGTCTCCCTTGCTAGCATGCATGTTCACTTCATCCTTCAAGTATCATCCATATTGTGAGCAGTACCAAATTCTCGTGCATGCGGGAAGTGCGAAGATGGGCCTTTGATGAGGATAACCGTGTACTCCCTCCATATAGGTGAGCGCAACCTAGGTGGATGTAGATTGGATGAGAAAGAGCACCTGGACGAGCAAAACTTCCAACCACGGCACTGTTACAAATGGAAGCAAAATCAACAATTAGTACGTAGTTATAAGGATGCCTTTTCGTCTCTCCAAGCAGGCCCAATCAACGCCCTGCCGTGATGCAAGCAGTGGTCGTTCTGGTGCATCAAGGACGGTATGCAAATTGTTCCACACTTGAGAAGAGGAAAAATGGAAAGGTAGAACGCAGCAGGAGAGGAAGAGAATGCTGGCTAATGAGGCTGGGAGGGGATCAAGCAGGAAGTTAATGCTCCACGCCTAAAGATTTTGGGAAAACCTGATTTTCATAGGGTGACTTACTCACCTAAACGGAGGGAGTATTCCTTAACCAGAGAATGTTGTGTCTCCCACTCACACACCAATATCAATCTGAACCAGCTACAACACATTTTTTTATCTGTTTGCATAGGTCCCACCTACCAGGAAGGATGGGCAAGTACATGAATAGGTACTACTCATCAGTCTACCCGCATAGCCTTTTTGTTTAGTCTACCTAGCCATCTAATCAACAGCCTACATGCCACTTCTCCCATTTACTTCTCCACCGGGAACCGATTTTCCTCGGCTTCTTCACCTCCCCTTCGTCTTCATTTGCATCCAAACCCCACTGTGTTCACATTGTTTTAACCTCCTTAAATAATCATCTACTACTTCAGTTAGACTAGCCATCTAATCCTAATTCTCCAAACCATAGCCCTCTGTTCCAGCAGTCCCAAATGGCGAAAGAGATGCAAGTTTTTAGCGTCCAACATGTCCTCGTCGAAGGCTCGTTGAGCATAGTTGCCACCGTCACCGTCCACCCAAGGGTTGTTCGGCAATGGATTAACAATGTATCCAACTCCCTCGAAAAGGTAGAGACGAGGGTCATTGATCTCGACGCATAGTACACGGAGCGTGCCACTGGGAAGATGTGCCTCTAAGATGATGTTTTGGTCTACCACATCATACACTCGCCCTCCATACCAGGTGAGCTTCACGATTTCTTGTCTCGGGAGGACGTATACTTCTGCGGGGCAGCCATCGAAGGGGACAAACAGAAGCTGGATCCGTAAAACCTTGATTTGAAAAGCATCGCTGACCTAAAAACTAGAATCAAAATTCATGTAGAAGATTGTGATAAACAGACACCATCCCTATTCGATGTAGCAAATTTTGTGCTCGGTACAAATCTTCAGAAGGGTGACGAGACGGTGGCATTAAGGTCGTCTGGATGGGAGAATTATCCCTTGACGTACGAGCGGATAAAATATGCTACCCTCGATGCCCGTGTGAGTTTCGAGATAGCTGCAAGGTCCAAAGAGCTTGTTGCGAAGCCATCTCCTACAGAAAATGAGAAGAAGAAGAAGAAGAAGAAGAAGAAGAAGAAGAAGAAGAAGAAGAAGAACAGGCTGTACTAGCAGGAGGGCATTATGGATGGATGAACTATTTCCTCTCTTGTAAAAATAATTATTCCTTCTCGGTGTATATTGATATAGATGGACTATTTCGATGGTGTGCATGTCTTTGGAACAAAGTAGTAGCGTGGGTCCGCTTGACTATAAGGAACTATTTATCCGCATATATAGCTTTCTTTGCTACTCCTTCTAGTGATTGGTATGTAGTGCATGTGTCCGTAGACATGACAGCTTGTCCATGGAAGTTCAACTACGACGACCATCACATTTCATCCACTGCCACTCGCGATTCCCACGACGCCGCTCCAACCCACGGCACCATGTCCCCCGACGTGTGCCTCACCCCTCTCGGCGGCACCGCCCCTCTGCCTTTGTGTGCATGACATGTGGGCCACCTAAAATGCAGCGAGCATCAAGTTTCTACCACAACCACATGCGATTCCCACGACGTCGCTCGAACCCATGACACCACACATCCCCCGACCTGCAGCTCACCCCTCTCGACCCCACTGCCCCTCTGCCTTCGGGAGCATTACACATGGACCAGTCACCTATCGGGTCCACATGTTATTGACTCAAGGCAGGTGTAGTAAGGCGCTGAAGCTCAGTCCCGACGGCCCTGAGAGGGAAATGTAACTCCTGCGCCATGCCTTGTGGTGCTACCGCTGCACGAACTCATGCCAAACTCGAGATTTGTTTCTTTACTATACATGCACGCAATGTTTTAATGGACATTGTAATCTCAACATGTGATGGGGAGCTCTAAATTGGAATTTGAAACTTATAAAACGAAAAGATTCAAAACAAATAAACTGGGAGAGAGGGAGTATATCGTAGGATGTGTCCCATACAAAATAAGTCCCCTGGTTTGTCACCGCGAATATGCAGTAAGAAAGGAGCAAGTCTTCGTACTCGTACGGCAACAAATCGGCCGCAGACAGCATGGTCCGCCTTTGACAGCCATGTGCAAGGTTCGTACTAGCTTATTCAATCTCACCATGGTTCCACAGTACCAATTCATGCGGTGGCCCATTGCATGGATGATCCCAATGTTGGACAAAGGTTCTACGGGAATGGTGTCACCGTTGTAAATGTTGTGCAAAATTATGTTGGTACCCTCCCATACATATGCAAGCCAATCTCCACTCGCACTGAGCCTAACCTGTGAAACAGTGGGCAGGGGGAGAATTAGGAAATGGACACGGAAGTTGTCTTTAGAATGCATTTACTACGTGATCAAACTCATCACCTACTCATCGGAGTAAATTCGAGTGCCCCTCAACGTCGGCATCTCAAGCGGCATCAACTTGCAACTACGGCCACGCCGCGCTGGAGAGACCCCCAAGGAAACATCCTCGTGCGTTCCACGGAACATCAAGATGCATTTGTATGAGTAGTTTATCTTGTGAGAGGAAAGGATGAACAAGGGAAGGCCTCTAGAGATAGAGATAGACACTACTACTACCAATGTGCTGGCCCGTGCGTTGCAATGGATCCAAAGTAGTACTCCCTACGTCCCAAAATAAGTATTTCGACTTTATAATAACTCTAATAGAAAGTTGTACTAATGTTGAGACACATATTTTGGGAAGGAGGGAGTAGAATAATACTTGTTCACGTGCTTGAAATATAAACACTCTAGTTTTGATATACATGTGTCAGCAGACATGACAGCTTGTCCATGGAAGTTGAACCACGACGACCATCACGTTTCTTGTTTCTACCACTGCCACACCCACACGCGATTCCCACGACACCACTCCAACCCACCACATGACGTCTCCTGACATGGACATGGATCCTCTGACGTGGCTATCACTACCTTGCCCTGCCTTTCCTTCGCTGATAGGTGGGACCCATGCTTGGCGGTCCCACATGTCAGTGACAGAATGGTAGGATTATTCGCGTCAGGGGATCCTCATCCCCCCGACGTGCACTTCATCCCTCTCGGCCCCACCGCTCCTTTGCCTTTGTGTGCATGACATGTGGGCCAGCTAAACTACGGCGACCATCAACTTTCTACCACAGACACACCCGATTGGACGCGGTTTGCCTGCTCTGCTGCTGTGCTCTGATCCGTACTCACGCACCATCGAATTTTCATCCAGCGGCTGTGACACATTTCATCCCGGGCATCAATCCTCAGCTGGAGTACTTCTGTACTACAAGTAGTACCTGCCGGTGTGGCCATCTACACCTCGTAACGCCCCGACTCCCAGCTGTGGCACCCTCGCCACAGCCACGCCACCACCGGCTGATTCATCTCGAACGACTGAGTCGCGAACCACGCCACCATCATGAGAATGACATGTGGGCCTGCCACATGTGGGCCAGCCGCATTTAAGGTCCGCATGTCATTGACTCATAGGACGGGCACTAAGCCACTGAAGTTCGGTCCCGTGGGCCCCGAGAGGTAAATGTAACTCCTGTGGCAGGCCTTGTGGTGCTCCTGCAGTACGAGCTCGTGCCAAAAACGGAATTTGTTTCTTACTACTACCAACTAGTACTAGTAAGGTACACGTGCATTGCACACATGAGATTCTGGTGGTTTGTGCATTATGCTTCTACATGTGGAGTTTTCTAGATTCTACATGTGGGAAAATCTGGTGGAATGTAGATCATATCCAATGGCAAGTAGTGCTCGGATTTGCCATATTTGTACCGTCGGATTGGCTTCATCCAACGACCAACTTTCAAAGTTATTCACACACTATATAGGGGTATAGGTATATATATGTTTGGTTTGCAGCCTAAGGTTGCCACGCCTAAGCTTAGGCGTGCCACAATATCTTAGGCATGTGTTTGGTTCATTGCTACACTTGTGGCTTGCCACACTTTTCTGGCTACATGGTCCACATGTCATAGACTCAACTTCTTGCCAAATCTTGCCACACTTGTGGTGCCCATTTTGTTAGCCACATTTTTTGCGGCAGACACGGGGGTTGTTTGGTTTTAGGCCTAGCAATGCCACACTTTATCATACAATGTTGCCAAACTTTCCTAAGGTTAGGCGCTGTTTGGTTAGTAGGGCTATTTGAATTGTGACTATCTTTGCCATATATCGCCACATGATTTTTGCACCACTTGCCACACTTGCCTTAGTTGAGTTGCTTTGTTAGCCACACTTTGGCTTGCCTAAGGGAATCTTGCCACACAGTTATTAGGGCATGTTTGGTTTGTGACTAACTTTGCCAAAGATTGCCACACCTAAAGTTAGGCAAGCTTGACCAACTTAGGTGAGTGTTTGGTTCAAGCCACATCTTAGGCAATCCCCACTTGGACCCCACATGGCATACACATAAAAAATGTGGCAAGATTCCCTTAGGCTTGCCAACTTGTGGCTCTCATTTTTATGAACTAACCTTATGCAAGCTTGGCAAAAATGTGTGGCAAAGTGTGGCAATGCTAGGCCTAGAACCAAACAACCCCTTTGTGTCTATGACATGTGGGGCTCACTGGTCATAAAAAATCTTTGCCTTAGGTGTGGCTAGAACCAAACACCTACCTAACTTGGTCAAACTTGCCTAAGGTTAGGTGTAGCAAAGTGTGGCAAGGTGTGGCTATGAACCAAACAACCACTAAGATTGCCAAAGATTGCCACACGTAAGGTTAGGCAAGTTTGACTAACTTAGGTGAGTGTTTGGTTCAAGCCACACCTTTGGCCAGCCACATTAAGGCCCCACATGACATACACACAAAAAATGTGGCAAGATTCCCTTATGCTTGCCAACTTGTGGCTCTCATTTTGAAGAAATAATAACTTTGCCTAAGCTTAGTTGTGGCAAAGTTAGTCATGAATTAAGTTCAACAATGGAGTTTTCTAGATTATACATGTGGCATAATCTGGTCGATGATATCCAACGGCCAGTAGTGCTCGGATTTGCCATCTTTGTACCGTTGGATTCGCTTCATCCAACGACCAACTTTCAAAGTTTTTCACACACTATATAGGGGGTATAGATATAGATGTGCCGGTCCATTGCAATGGATCCAAAGTATATCTATTTAGTGGAGTGCACTCTAAACACATTATCTATTTATTTTTCTCTAACCTTTCGTAGCCATGCAACCAAGCCACATAAGCTTCATGGGTGCCCCCCACATCATATTATTCATACTACGTTGACTTAAAAAAGATAAATCACCCAAAACAAGATCTTCCCGTTTTTTGTTCCTACGATGTTGTGCCGTGCATGTACCTACTTGTTGCATTGTGGTAGTACTAGTAATATAGTATTAGGAGTACAAACTTGGTACTAGTAGGAGTAGTACTAGTACGGAATGCTCCTACTCTATCAACGAGCCCCATCTGACACCAAATTTCTTGGCTTCCGTGCTACAGCTAGATCTTCCCCTCATTTCTTTTTTCCAATCCGGCGACGGGCGGGGTGCGGTTTGCGGTTTGCTCAACGGCGGTCCGACATGAAAGTGAAAATGCTAGGCAACATGCCTTCCCTAAGCTATGTGTCGTGCCAGATGGGCCATGAAGTACTCCCGATTCCCGGGTGTGTGGGGGTGCGACGCGAACGCGGCATGCCTTTTCCTTTTACTAGCAATGTGCCCGTGCGTTGCGACAGATCCAAAGTAGTAGAATAGTAGTACTTGTTCACAAACTTGAAAGAAATCACTCTTGTTTTGATATACTCCTAATATATTACTCCTTCCGTATCTAAATATTTGTCTTTTTAGAGATTTCAAATGGACTATCACATACAGATTATATAGACATATTTTGAAGTGTAGATTCACTCATTTTGCTCCGTATGTAGTCAATTATTGAAATCTCTAGAAAGAAAAATATTTAGGAACGGAGGGAGTACTTCTGACACAAAATATATTTCTCAGGCTGTTTTGATGAGGTGAGGGAGGGATGTGGTTGCTTTCAAGATAATAAGGGGTTTTCTACAAATTGGAGCAGAAAAGTGGGTATTGTTGCAAAAATGCAACAACTTACCTCACAACCATTAGATGCAGATCAAATGGTCGGAAATGACGGATGACAGACACACCACCATCACCAATTGAGTCTTTTATAAAGAAAAAAGTAGGAGTAGAGAAACATGGATAAATTGTAACATTTGGTTCCGCTCCTTGGCATGATCGATAGATAGAAATAGTTATTGGAAATGCTAGGGAGGGTTTATTTCCGCCAGATAAGTAGGGTACATAGTACTAGGTTGGCGCATCGTCGGTTTGGTCACACGCGGTCCGACATGTTCTAGTGTTTCTAGCAAGATGCCCGTGCGTTGCACGAAGTTGATGGAAAAGGTAAGCACAACTTATAAATTGATGGATAGAGTACTAGTTATATGATGCATATAATTAAGCAAATGGATCGCACATGTCGGTATTGACTAGAACGAGGATGCAACAGCACAATAAGAATTAAGGCCACGATGATGCGATCGTAGTGGTGGTTACAGAAGGCAAGAAGAAAGATGGATCCATGAACGTACGACCTCCTCCTCCTTAACTTAGTGCGCCGGGCCACCGACCGGCGGCTAAGGAGCAGCGCCTTTTGTGGCAAGGTCGAGGTGCTTCTCAGCAAAGGCATCCAAGGCTTCCAGCCGGTTGAGGAAGGCCAATGTCGTAGCGTCCTCACTGGCCTTGTAGATACCTATGTACACGATTTGCTCGTACATGTGGATGTGTAGGTCGAAGAATTCTTCCAGGGCAAGGCGCCTCGTAGTGAGCGTGACCTCCAGGTGGACATTCTTCATGGCGTCGGCGGGCAGTCGCAGGGCCACCAGTGCTTGAAAGAGGTTCCGACCATGGAGGCCGATTAGGGTGGCAGGCAATGAGGAGCCCGGGCGCGCGGGCTAGAGGAGTATGGCGATGTCGTCCGCGAGCTTCTTGAGGACGGTGAACTTGTTGCTGGTGGCAACGATCATCTGGTCCAACTGAGAGTCATAGTTGGCGTCGACGTCAGCCATCCACCAGCCGGTCTCCAACACCGTCTGGAGGTGATCCTCGGCGCCATGCCGCAGGCTGGCATCGTGGACCATCTGGCACAACCGCTGGCCGCTCACGTGCATCGCTGCCATGGATCTGGAGTGAGCTCTTTTGTGCTTAGTGTAGGTGCTTAGCCAAATGCTTAGGTGTGTATGATGTGGTATATGCATTGGAATGGAGGGGCACCTTTATATGAGGGCAATGAGGGCAAACTGCGTTGCATTCACATCGTGTAGCCTCTTTTCCCGGACCTCCTCCCATTACTTCCCTCATGCATTTATTGAAGGAGGATGCATTGTCTGTTGAACATTTAGGGAACCGCTACTCCCTCCCTCGTCTACATTAAAGCTGTATCAGGAACTGCGCCCCCCGCTGTCAAATCGAATACTCCCTCCGTCTACGTGAGTAAGTCGTCTTACGAAAACCAAATAGTAAACACATAGGCGCGGTGCATTAACTCTCATGTTGTTTCTTATTTTTTGACATAAATAGAGGAATCAACCAATAAGAGATGTGGGGCTTGTATGCTTTTAATGACTTGAGACTATCAAACATGACATGCAGTGGTCAGTTCGTTGCACGCAATGATATTAATAATGCTTAGTATCATATATTAGTATCATGTAGTACTTTATTTATTGCCATGTATGACACATAGTAGCATAGCATTTATTATGACGGTATCATGATATGATACTCAACTCTCTCTTTCTTCATTTAATTCTATGACATCTCATCAAAATTGCCTAGTTGGCATGCATGATATAGCTATGATACGACCATTACAACAATCCTTTGCAAATAAAATTAAGTTCTCTCGTTTTCCTCTCCACCTTGGTCACCTAGACGGAGGGAGTATACTGTACTATTTAAAAGTCGAGGGCGGGGCTTTTCTTGCACGGTAGGCGGGGCAGTTCCACCTAGTCGGTTCGACAGAGACGCGAGAAGATGAGGGAGTAGGCTGCTGCAAACGTAGGGCTGTGTGATTTGATAGCGAGTTACTGCTGGACAGGTGGGGCCCCGTGATTTGACTTGCCATTATCATTTTAACTGCGGCGCTACGACCGGCGTGAGTCTCCTGATTCCTGACCACCTCCATACAGGTGCCTCTCCCAATGCTCCACCATGTAGTTGAGGCTGGCTCTTGCATGAGAGCCCACTTCTCCACTTTTTCCTTGCCTCTTTCCTCCGCATATGCGGAAATGCCATGTACAGCGGGCTTATATCCCACTATTGTAGTACTTACTTGCTCCTACAGGTGCTAAGCTTGCCACATAGGCATAAAGTCTGATGTGGCAAGTTTGGTGACCCAAGGAAGAAACGGTGCTAAGCGTGTGTACCTAGGTGAAAAGACAATTTTGAGTCTATAGCTAATTAAATGAAGCAAACTTAGCAACAAAAAACTACTATTAAGCACCTATGCATTGGGGACTTGATTTCTAAGCCATTTAATGCCCTTAGCACCTCATCTAAGCACCATTTCATTGGAAGAGGTCACTCCTTGGCAAATGCAATAAATACTACTGCCTCTGTCCCATAATATAAGAACGTTTTTGGCACTACACTAGTGTCAAAAACATTCTTATATTATGGGACGGAGGGAGTACGAAGGAAGAGATAAAGAGAAGTAAAAAAATAAATACACTTATAGCCAACCTTATAGCTAACCTTGTTGTAGTATGAGTGACTAAGTGATGACATGCCAACATCAGATAGCCTAACGCACCGTGTTAAATCTCCAAGGGCGCGACCGCGCGAGCGACGCGACAGTCATGGTAGGCGCGACCATGATACGGGCTGCTGGCATCCCTTGGATCTGAGATCGAACGGTTGCATGCTAAGTTGCTGAAAATTTGCAGAATAACCCTCCAGGATAGGATATTCACCCATAGGTCTAGAATCACGCCATGCAACCATTCAATCTCAGATCCAAGGGCTTTCGGAAGCCCGTATCATGGGAGAATGGAAAGCCACTAACCTGCCATTCGCACGCTGGCAGATCGCTCCTACTCGTCCCTGCACGTCCTTTAATATTATGGCGGTTCGCTCCTAGTCGTCCCGTCCTTTCACATTACGGCAGTTCCACTAATCCTAACCCTCCTCCCAAATCCATGGCGTCCCAAATCTCCATGATCGACGGTGAGTACAAGGTTAGAACCATCATCGGTGATGAGTTCGACGTCATGTACACCCTTTCTTCCACGATGGTAAAAGGATGCCTTTCTTGCTTCAGACGCATGTTTGAAAACTCAGATGATGAGTGGGTCGCTGGGATAGATGTTGATTACACCACAGTCCTGGGACGAGAGAAGGATCTAAAGGGCGAAGAGAGGAAGAAGCCCACCATGATCCAGGTTTGCGTGCATGACTTATGCTTGGTCTACCACATATGCCATGCCGACGCTGAATGCTTGGATTTTAAGAACTTCCTTGGGAGCAACCTAGTCAAATTCGTTACTGTAGACTTTACGAATGACAAAGAAGTCCTGGGTCAGATAGGCCTCATTGTAGGCAACCCCTTTGACCTGTAGAAGAATCGGCTGCTGCCCTCCGGTGGCTAGTCTTCAATGCTGACCCTGGAAGGAGCCATGGTTCATCCTTCATACGGTAAACTGGAGAAACCTCAATACACGTTTCATCATTATGCATGGCAGTGGAATGTACTAGATATAGACCACATCCACTATGCTGCAATGGATGGCTACGTTTGTTTCAGTATATACAAGGGTTGGATGAAGAGCAAGAGCCAAGTGTGCGGTTCAGGCAAAGAAGTATCGGCCAAGAGGAAGAGGGACAAGGACAAAGTCGAGGACGTGGACGAGGACTCCGAGTAAGGTGGTTGTGTCGTTGCTCATGGTGGTTCTAATGCAGTGTCTACCAAAATAGTTGCAAAGTTTAATTTCAGGTGTGCTTAGTTTAATTTGAGGGGTGTGTTGTGCTGAGCCCCCAGCAGAACTATGTTATGTTTCTTCTTGTTACTCTAACTCTTCAGTACATACATACTAGTATTTCTTACATTTCATCTTTTAGTTGGTATAGTACTACCACTCGTTTCTTCATATTATATACGTATAATATACATGGCCAACATCATCTAGCCAGCAGTTTAGTTGTCAAAGAATTTCAGGGTGCTTAGTTTTGTCCAAGAATTCCAGCGTGCTTAGTTTTATTTGAGGGGTGGGTTGTGCTGAACACCATTATTGTGACTAGCCTTTTTAACAGTACTATATGCATAATTTGGCGACGAGCGCTCTCTATATGTACCGCCTTTTTTTTAATTTCTAGTTTTGCTCCATGGCGCAATCCATCGATACTACTACTGTACAAAAGTGGAGTATATACATTTTTTTAAAAGGCTAGAGGGTGGGGCAGTCTAGCTTGGTCGGTTTCATGAGAGGCGAGGGCCTTTGTGATTTGACGGCTCATTACTGCTGTCAAATCGAATAGTACTGCGCCACCCGCTGCACGCCCGGCTGAACACGCCTCCTCGCCTCCATTAAACCCCTCCGTTAAACCCGCATGCAAATCGAGAATCCTACTCCGGCCACACATCCGTTCATGAGCGGGCCAGAATTAAACGCAACACCGGCCGACCTCCTCCCGTTTGCCCTCAGTTTAAACAAGGCCAAACGCCGGCCAAGCTCCTACCGTCCACCCTCTATTTACACGAGGCCAGACAGACACCGGGCAAGAATCGTACCCCTCCGCCGCTCCCCCATCTCCTCCTTCACCATTTTGTCCACTCTTTCGATTGCTGTCGAGGAGCCGTTCTCTGGCATATTACCCGGCTGGGTGGCCCGCCGAGCCCTCCGGATACGGGCGAGGTCACTCGGTGTTTCACCAACCTCGCTTGGCCTGACGGAGCCAGTTGCCGCCCCAAGCAGGCACGTGGTTCAGCAACTCGCTGCTCCAGTTCAGCTGGATAAGGAGTGGCGAGTTGCTCCACGCCGGCACGGCGGCGCCGGTACGGGCGTCATCGCTGCCGTGTCGTACCGCGCCACCAGTGTCTGCGGTGGGCGCGCCTCCCGTGTCTGTGGGCGCGCCTCCTGTGCCTGCGGTAGTGCCATGTCGGCAGAGACAGAAGCCGGTTGCATGGAGAGCGACGAGTCGGTGGCCAGCTTCTCCGTGTCCGCCGCCATCATCAAGGAGAAGTAGAACACGGGAGGCCGCCGCCACTTGGGACCCATGAAGGCCACCGCTGAGGCGACGACTGCGCATTCAGGTGGTTTCTTTGCTGCTTCATCTCTTCCGAGGACCTTCGTAGACCCCGCAAGTGTTTGACGGACATGAGAAAGACAAAGGGATCCGCGGGCGGCCATTTAGATTATGTACTCCCTTTGCAGCTGGCGGGAAATATTTGTTCTAAGAATGGATAAATTGTATGTATCTATAACTAAAATAAGTCTAGATACATCCATTTCTAGGACAAGTATTTCCGGGCGGAGGGAGTATTAATTATACCAAGAGAGCCGGATTGGCACCGCTTAGTTCATGTAAATGTAATGAAATCCATCATGTTTACATGAAGATCCGGCTTTTTTATACGAAATCCTTCATGCTTATATGAAATCAGTCCGTGTTTGCACGAATTTCATCTGGTTGGTTAGAGTTGTGAAAATATATGCCGCTGGCATTTGATGTTGTCCTCCGCTGAAGGAAGCGGGAGGAAATTTGCAGGCTGCCATTGGAGATGCTCTTATACTGGAAATAATAGAGTGACATCCAATCCATTTGAGTTAATTGCCTGTATGTTTGTCCCTCTATAAAAAGTTAATTGCATGTACAGTGTACACGTGACTTGCAGGGTGGCTACAGCTTCGTACAGAAAGTTAAAAAGAAACAAGTCCATCCTTAATCTTGTATTCTAAGTACTCTGTGGGTTCCACTGTCACTACAGTAGCGAAAGAAGTATATATTAAATAAGTAATATATAACATAAAAATCTAAAGTTAAAAGACAGAATTCGAACTCATGTCATCGCGTTGCGAGCATCCGGCGCTAACCAGTCCAGCACATTTTTGTTGTAGACAATGCTGGAGATATATCTCCATGTCTACTTTTATACTCCATTCGTTTCTAAATATTTGTCTTTTTCAGATTTCAAATGGACTACCACATACGGATGTGTATGTAGACATATTTTAGAGTGTAGATTCACTCATTTTGCTCTGTATGTCTTTTTAGGAAGGGGTCAGATTTCTCCTTGATTTATTTATGAGGTATCCAGATGGCATTGCACCGCCAAGAAAAGAGGGTAACATCAAAATTATGGACTACTTTTTTGAGTATGTTGGTAAGGTCCGGTCATAGCCACTTGTTGAAATATCTAACAAGACAAATACTCCCTCCGTCCGGAAATACTTGTCATCAAAATGGATAAAAGGAAATGTATCTAAACGTATTTTAGTTTTAGATACATATCTTTTTATCCATTTTGATGACAAGTATTTTCGAACGAAGGGAGTATTTAGGAACGGAGGGAGTAGAAAACAGAGTTGGTGATGATGGTGTGCGTGCCATCCTGCAATATAGGCCGCCGGATTTATATCTAACGGATAGGAAAGAAACTATTGCAATTTTGCAAAAATACACCCACATGCCTCTCCACGTTCGCAAATAAGGCCTTCCCTCGTTCAGCCTTTTCTCTCACAAGATAAACTACTCATACAAATGCATCTTGATGTTCCGTGCAACGCATGGGCAGCTAGCTAGTTTCTTTTAAAATTGTTGCTGCGATAATTGGGTTGAAGTGATATATTTTATGTCTGCCCCAAATGATTTCAGATTCACTAGTAGTAACAAAGAAAAGGTTGCCTTGTTAATTAACAGAAAACAGGGTGAAGACTATCACATGAGGCCGGTAAAAACAAGGCACACTGGGTTCAGCTCATCGTCACTACAGCTATGCGCGTGCGGGAAGTCTACATATCGAGGGGGCTACCGAGCGAGGCACCGAGATAAATGTTTGAGAGAGAAACCAATTGATAGATTATGATCAGATTGAGTTGTCACCCTTCTTCTATCATTGTTGGTGGGGGGGAGAGAAAGACGTATTGAGAGTGTGCGCGGTAGGCACAGAGGCACAACTAGCGAGTGTGTGTATGTGTGTGTGTTTGAAATAGGAGTAGATAGATTATTATCAAGATCGAGGTGCCGCCGTACTCCTTCGGTGTCGGGTAGTGTGTGTGTGTGTGTGTGTGTGTGTGTGTGTGTGTTTGAGAGAGAAGCCATTCGATAGAATAGTATCAAGATCGAGGTGTCACCCTACTCCTTCGGTGTTGGGAAGTGTGTGTGTGTGGGTGTGTGTGTGGGTGTGGGGGGGGGCAGTGACACTCACATATCTCTACTCTTATAAAAAAACAGAGTTGGTGATGATGGTGTTCCTGCCATCCTGCAATATAGGCCATCCAATTTATATCTGACGGATAGGAAGGAAACTATGGCAATTTTGCAAAAAGATACCCACACCCCTCTCCGCATTTGCAAATAAGGCATTCCCTCGTTCATCCTTTTCTCCCACAAGATAAACTACTCATTCAAATGCATGTTGATATTCCATGCAACACATGGGCATCTTGCTAGTAGGGAGAAGGAGTTTGTGTGACACATATCTAGCTATATTAAGGGATAGGTAGATAGGATTTGTGCGAGGCATACTTAAAGCTTCACGAAGATAAACAAACAGTGTGCATGCAAGTGTCGGAAAAAATGAAGCGAGAAACAATGTGTGTGTGTATGCGCACGCGCGCGTGTGTGTGTGTGTGAGAGAGAGAGAAAGAGAGAGAGAGAGGGAGAGAGAGAGAGAGAGAGAAATCTCAAAACAAAAGGTGCTCTGTTGGAATCCCATTGCATGTATTCATATGGTTCCGGAACTCGAGTTAACCATAGGCATATGTGTGAGAGACATTATTATAATTTGAGACATTAGTGGCTGTGGGTGGGCAGAATGAAAGGGGTGGGCGTGTTAGACAGAGAGAGCGTGCGTGTTTCTGTGTGAGAGATTTGTGGGATGGGGTAGAAAGACGAATTTAACCTTGATGGAGGGAGAGAAATACACGAAGTGCGCATGTGTGATTCCGATGCCCACAGGAAAATGAGATATGTATGCGTGTGAGAGAGATTGCACAATTCATTCACGTATCACTATCTAGCGATCGTGGACGTGCATCGCTTGGACATAAGTCAATATCTACTTCATATCGTGGCCAAAGGTACAATATCGATTCAACGCTATAAAGATTGGACACTCACATATCACATTTTTTTTCTATTTAAATAAACCTTTTCAGTTGTGCATGTCATGTTCCTAAGACTGACAGTAGAAAGGGGGGGGGGTAGGTATGGAGAGGCAAGATCTCAGCTATGGTGAAGGTGTACACACGAGGTTTACGAGTTCCGGCCCTTCACAGTGGAAGTAACAACCCTACATCTCGGTGCCCGAAGGCGGTCGATTGGATTGTGTGTGTGATATTACAGGGGGTGCGAACCCTTGTCCCAGAGGAGGGGGGTGTCTTATATAGAGTGCGCCAGGACCCCGGCCAACCTCCATTACAAGGGGCTTAATGTACATAAAGTAGGGGCGTTACTGGTAATGCAAGCCTTAAGTGATGTTAATGCTTATAAAGACTACGGAGTGAATGTCCGACCTTTGCGGTCCCTTCTGACTCCTGGTCTTCGATAGGTCGAGTGACTCTATGTATGGTCGAGTGATGGTAGGGAGGAGGACCTCCGAGTGACATGGTCGTTGAGTGGATTGCACTCGACGTATTTGACTGGCGTTCTCCTATTGTCTCTTGGTCCTTTTATCTTCTAGGGTAGTGACCTGGGGTAGGACGTATAGGTCAGGCCTACGACCCTACCCCAGGTCTGTATCCTCATCAGTAGCCCCCGAACAGATTAAGGTGCGAGTGGAAAGTAGGTCGAAGTTGAACCTGCTCCGAGATTTTCGCCTTCGCGAGTGTTTTCTGCAAGACTGAACACCTGCGTCGGTACTTCAGTGTCGACTCAGTCGCCTTGATCCATTCAGTGAGTTGTTGACTGAACTGGTGACCTCGTGCGCCTAGTGCTGTGTTAGAGCACGAGATCTTGGGCGCGATTGTCTGCTGTGTATCCCGGATTTCGCGGGATATGAAATTTCGGGGAAGCGCGTGGGTCGGAGAGCGCCGAAACGGGTGGTCCGGATAAGTAGTGATGCCTCAATTACCGCGCCGCCTTTTTCGCCACGTACGTTGCACACAACTGTTGCGGGATTTTACAGGATTGCCTGGTCCCATGCGTCAGTCACTCGGAAGTGAACCTTTATAAGGTGACGGGGCCGAGGCGCTTGCACTGTGCACGCCTGTCCCTCCTTCTTTCTCCTCCGCTTCTCCACCGCGCCCAGCACCTCCGCCCTCGAAGTTGCTACTCCCCCGCCATGGTGAAGGACAAGACGGCGGTGCTAGAGTGCGCAAAGAAGGCGACGGGGGCGGAGATAGACAAGAAGCAGAATCGCGGGTCGTCGTCGCGTGCGGGGCTGCCGCCGGGCTGGATCCAGGGCGATTGGATCCGGTCTTCGGTCCGGCAAGAGGATCTGGCCAAACTGGAGGAGTCCGGACTAATCACCAAGGGAGCAGCGAGGCTACCAAAGGGAGAGACGGAACCGCAACCTCGACCGGGTGAGTGTGTTCTGCTCGCCACTCATGTCGACCAGGGTTTCTCGCTCCCTCCGCATCCTTTCTTCCGGGGATTCTTGAACTTCTTTGGCGCTCGGCTCCACCATTTTTCTCCCAACACCATCACGTATTTAGCTGCATTCCTATCAATGTGTGAGAACTTCTTAGGGTGTCGACCGCACTGGGGTCTTTTCAAACATATTTTCACCATTCGCTCCCAGTCGGTAAAAAAGGCAAAGTCGAGTGACTCGAAAACCCACATCATGCAGATCTGGGGGTTTAGGTATCCAAAAGAGGCATAAGAGTGCCTTTCCTGCCATGAGACTCCCTGAATCCGTTAGAGGCTGGCAGTCGACCTGGTTCTACTGCCAGGACATCGCAGCTGCAGGTCAGTCGATTGATCTTCCCCACTTCTCATTCGACCATGTTCAGTCTCCCTGCCCCACTAAAAGTAACCGCTGCTGAGACCGTGGAGACGAATATGTTGGTCGAGAGAGTGGTCCAACTTATCAATGAGGGTGTTACCGGCCTGGACTTGCTGGAAGTATTCCTCAGTCGATGCATCAAACCTCTCCAGGCCCGCGATCACCCTATGTGGCTGTATTCTGGACCGGATGACACTGCTCGGGTCCATCCAGAAGAAGTGCCATCCGATACCATGGCTTTGTGACCGAGGAGCATCACAGGCAACCAGGACAACCCCAGAGGATCCATGTGAGTCGTCCCCTTCAGCGACGGTAACCCGCCCGACAAGGTATACTCTTTGTTCCGACTGTTTTACGCTCACGCTCCGACTGTACTTGATGTTGATTGACTCTTACTCGACCGATTTGCTCTGCAGGTATTCACTGAGATGCATTCGATGCCCAACGGCGAACAAGCTTTGGAGTAGGACAAGGAGGGAGAGGCCAATGCGGAGGAGAGTGGAGAGTGGGAGTCTCCGGGAGAAGAGGAGGAGGAGGAGAGTGAGGAGTCGAACGAGGAGGAAGAAGTCGACTCACCGCCGCGCTCCAAACATTGATCCAAACAGCAGCATGATCCGTCTGGCGGGCATGGGAAGAGCGTGGCCCCGAGTGCCAATACTCAGAAGCGCACCCGAACATCGACCCTGGAGCCGATGGAGAAGGTGGCCAAGCAGCCCAAAGTTGCTCCTCCCAAGGCTCGGAAGACTTTGCCACGGATCAAGATGGACGTCCCTATTGCTTCAGGGTGAGTATCTCGCTTGCGTTTACGTAGGTCGACTGAAGATTTTCTTGTTCTGACCAACCGATTCATGTGTCTTTCCAGTCCCACCTCTACAGCCATTGACATGGACATCGACAAGGCGCCAGGAGACGAAGAGGCCACCTCATGAGTCGGTAAGTCCGATTGACCAAATTTTGTTAAGTTGAGTAGATCGCCAATCGGCAGAGTTTCTGGCATTTCTCTCTTTCTGTAGTTCTGCAAGAAGTTGTTGTGCTTCCTGATGATGAAGAAGAGGTGCCTCTACAGGACAGGAGGAAGAGGAGTGGGAGCTCTGGCAGGAGGAGGCTTGAAGTTCAGGTCCCTCAGTCGACGCCGGCGCGCGAGGCGGTGGTCGAACGTTCCGGAGAGCCTGTTCAGACCAGTGTCACATTCACCAGCCCGCTGACAACTGATCGTCCGTCGGGCTCAACTGCACCGACTCCTGCTGCTCCAGTGCAACCCCACGCCTCTGACCCAGTGACTATGCCGGCTACTCTGCAGCCATCACTTTTTGCTGCATATCAGACTCCGGATGACTCGCCGAGTGCCGCTAGCAAAGCTCTTCGCTAGGTGAACCTTGTCATGGAGCAGGTGAAGGTGACGCACGAGGCTAGCTAGGTGGCTTACAACGCCAGCACTGCCCTTCAGGCCAATGTTCAGGTCAGCAAGACTCCGACTGAACTTTCAAATGTTGTCTTATATCTGAACACCCACTGGGGTGTTTCTTTGCTTAGAGCTTGGGAAATTTTCCATGTCGCTCGACTTGATTTGAATCTTAGTAGACTTTCTGAATCAGTAGGGGCACGCCGAGTGCACCCACTGGGTGTAGTCCCCGAGACCACGGTCGACTGCTGGCAGTCGACTGAGGTCTTAGAATGTATCTCTTTCCTTTCCTTTTTTTCGAACTCACGCTGGGCAGACCCTGCTGAGTATTGATCTGAACCAGTAGGGGCACGCTAAGTGCACCCACTGGGTATAGTCCCCGAGACTACTTGTTGAATATTTGATTCGAAAATAGTCTTAGAGTAACTTTTCTCTGTCGATGTCTCTTATTTCTGTCGACTGACATATCACTCTTGCTGACTGCAGAGGTCGTGTGATCTTGGAGCTCGTCTTTCCGAGCTAAAGAAGAAGCATATCAGCGTTGAACTTGACCTTGAACTCGCAAAGAAGAATCTCAAGACTGCTCAACAAGAGATGGCCATCATGGGAGGTAACCATTCGACCGTCTTGTCTACTTAGTAGTTCGCACTTTCCACTGCTTTTCATTCAGTCTCTTTGAACCGAGTGACTTCACACAAGCATATGTGCATAGTGAAAACCGCCAACTTCAGGCTCATATGAAGAGTGTTGTTTCTTAAGAGAGAATGAAGGAGGCTTTGGAGAAGAAGGACCTGGACCTTGCTGCTGCTCAGAAAGAAGCACGTGAGAGACAACATTTGCGGACCAGAAGCTGGCTTCAGTCGGCAAATTGGAGGATGAGAATGCGAAGTTGAAGACTGCCGTCTCGGACGCAAATCGGGAAGTCGAGCAACTGAGGAAGGACAAGGAGAGCCTGACCACTGAAGTCGACGGCCTCAGAGCCAAAATGGGCAAGCTAGAGCCCTATTTGGAACAACTTGTGGTGAAGCTTGTCTTGAAGCTTGAAGGTATGGCTGTTCAATTAGATAACTGTCGTCGACTGAAATTTGCAATATTGTCGACTCATTGTTTTTTGCGGTGGAACAGAACTTTGCCAGGACTTTGAAGCTGAAACTGGACGGGTCGATACAGGTCTCGACCCCATCAACTATCCCGTGAAAGATGAAGTTGCGATGAACTTGCTTCGATTGGAATCACGCTTGGACGACGCTGTCGACTATCTGGCTCGGCTGAAGGCTGCGATGACCCGAGTGGACGCCAAACTCTGGCCTCAGGCAGAACTTTCTCAAGGCCTCGAGTCACTGATGACTCGACTCAACCAGATCCCTGCCCGAGTGCAAGAGTGGAAGAAGTCCTCTGCTTGCTGTGGTGCTGACGTCGCCTTGTCATTGGTTCGCGTGCACTGCAAGGAGGCTAAAGAAGAGAAGCTGGCGGCCCTCAAGGTAGCGAATACTAAGAAGCACTCCTTCCAAGACTTCATGGACACCTTCCTCGAGGCAGCTAACCGCATTGCCGACAGCATCGATCTTGACAGCTTCTGCGATCCATCCAGCCCTTCTCTCGTCGAGTGACAGAAAAAACATTATGCCCCACTTTTATTTGCCTTGGAATACCGAGTAATTTTGTAATCGTTAAAACTCTTTCGGGCCTGATGCCCAAGTACTTTTAATTTGCGGTTAGGAACCTCTGGATTTATCTTTGAATTTGTTGGGTTTATCTTCGAGTGAAATCTGTTCTTCTCTTGGATCGATTTCTCTTCGTTTGATGCAGGTGCTGAAGAAGGATCAGCAGTCGAACAGTTGGATGAGCCTTGGGCAGCATTGATCAGTTCATCAGCAAGGTACTCAACAATGGTTTTGACGTTCCTGTCATCAGCAAGGGGCCAATCGTTGGATGGGTGCACACAATCTCGTCCTTCTTCTTGATGGTGCAGCCCCCGAGGGAGGGGGGGGGGTTGTGGTTGACCCGCAGCCCCGCTCACCACTCGGTAGGGTTTTTTGAACTTAGGCCAGTACTGGACTGCAGCTAAGTCCCCGAGTGGGAGGATTGCTCACCACTCAGTAGGAATTTTCAAACTTAGGCGAGTACTGGACTGCAGCTAAGCCCCCGAGTGGGAGGACTGCTCACCACTCGATAGGATTTCTAAAACTTAGGCGAGTACTGGACTGCGGCTATGCCCCCGAGTGGGGGGGCTGCTCACCACTTGGTAGGATTTCTCAAACTTAGGCGAGCACTGGACTGCAGCTAAGCCCCCGAGTGGGAGGGCTGCTCACCACTCGGTAGGATTTCTCAAACTTAGGCGAGTACTGGACTGCAGCTAAGCCCCCGAGTGGGACGGCTGCTCACCACTCGGTAGGATTTCTCAAACTTAGGCGAGTACTAGACTGCAGCTAAGCCCCCGAGTGGGAGGGCTGCTCACCACTCGGTAGGATTTCTCAAACTTAGGCGAGTACTGGACTGCAGCTAAGCCCTTGAGTGGGAGGGCTGCTCACCACTCGGTAGGATTTCTCAAACTTAGCCGAGTACTGGACTACAGCTAAGCCCCCGAGTGGGAGGGTTGCTCACCACTCGGTAGGATTTTTATCACTTAGGCGAGTATTGGACGGCAGCTAAGCCCCCGAGG
>NC_041383.1:258820747-258829701 GCF_002162155.2 Triticum dicoccoides
TCACCACTCGGTAGGATTTTTATCACTTAGGCGAGTACTGGACTGCAGCTAAGCCCCCGAGGGAGAGGCAGACTCAGCACTCGGTAGGATTTTTATCACTTAGGCGAGTACTGGACTGCAGCTAAGCCTCCGAGGGAGAGGCAGACTCACCACTCGGTAGGATTTTTTTTCTTCATCTTAGGCGAAACAGATTCGCAGCTAAGCCTCCGAGTGAGAGGCAGACTCACCACTCGGTAGGATTTTTTTCTTCCTCTTAGGCGAAACAGATTCGCAGCTAAGGTGATATGTAAAAAACAAATAAACAACAATCATTCGAAAGACTGTAAAATTATGTCTTTCGAGAACCAAACTAGAAAGGTACTTCTTATTACATCTCATCAGCCTAAGTACTTAAGAGTAAAATGGGCGAAGCAGTTCCGCGTTCCAAGCACGTGGTTCATCTTTGTTGTGCTCAATGTTGAAGAGACGATATGCTCCGTTGTGGAGCACTTTGGTGATCACGAAAGGGCCTCCCCAAGCGGGGGCAAGCTTGTGTGGCTTCTGCTGGTCCACTCGGAGAACCATGTCTCCTTCCTAAAATGCCTGACCCCTCACGTTTCTGGCATGGAATCGACGCAAGTCTTGCTGATAAATGGTCGACCGGATCAAGGCCATCTCTCTTTCTTCTTCCAGGAGGTCGACTGCATCTTGCCGAGCCTGCTCTGCTTCCTCTTCTGAGAAGAGTTCGACTCGGGGCGCGTTGTGGAGCAAATCGCTCGGGAGTACGGCTTCGGCTCCGTAGACTAGGAAGAACGGAGTTCGTCCAGTCGACCGATTAGGAGTTATCCTCAGCCCCCAAAGCACTGATGGGAGCTCATCAACCCAAGCTCCTGCTGCATGCCTGAGGTCACGCATCAACCAGGGTTTCGGTCCTTTGAGAATCAATCCATTCGCTCGCTCAGCCTGCCCATTCGACTGAGGATGGGCGACCAAAGCATAATCGACCCTCGTGCCTTGGGAAGCACAAAAGGCTCTGAATTCATCAGAGTCAAAGTTCTATCCGTTGTCCGTGATGATGCTGTGCGGTACACCATATCTGAATATCAATTCTGTGATGAAACTCACAGCAGTACTTGCTTCAAGGTTTTTAATGGGCTTGGCTTCGGTCCACTTGGTAAACTTGTCGACTGCTACTAGCACATGGATAAATCCGCTCCTGCCGGTCCTCAGAGGTCCAACCATGTCCAATCCCCAAACAGCAAAAGGCCGGATGAGGGGAATAGTCTTTAAAGCTGATGGAGGTTTATGGGACATGTTGGAGTAAAACTGGCAACCTTCACACTTGTCCACTATTTCCTTTGCCATCTCATTGGCACGTGGCCAGTAAAATCCAGCTCGGTATGTTTTGGCCACGATGGTCCGAGAGGATGCATGGTGACCACAGGTCCCCGAGCGAATATCATTGAGGATCATTCGGCCTTCCTCTGGCGTGATGCACTTCTGGCAGACTCCAGTTACACTTTCTCTGAACAACTGACCCTCATCACGGTAAAGGCTTTAGACCGTCGGACGATCTGTCGAGCCTCTTCTTCATCCTCTGGAAGCTCTTTCCTAAGAATGTACACAATGTACGACACTGTCCAGTCGGGGGTGATGACCAAAACCTCCATGACCAAGTCGACCACGGCTAGGACTTCGACTTCAGTTGGATCTGTGGTGCTCTTGGGCTGTGGTGACCCTTTAGTGAAACGATCCTCCTGAACTGTGGGTGAATGAATATGTTCCAAAAACACATTACGGGGAATGGCCTCTCTTTTTGAACCTATCTTTGCCAACTCATCTGTAGCTTGATTTTTCAGTCGGGGTATGTGGTGAAGTTCCAACCCATCAAACTTATTTTCCAGCTTTCTTACTGCATTGCAATAACCAGTCATGGCCGGGCTCCTGACATCCCATTCCTTCATCACTTGATTAACCACTAGATCTGAATCTCCGTAGACCATAAGGTGGTGGACGCCGATTGAAATGGCCATACGCAATCCGTATAAAAATGCTTCATATTCGGCTTCATTATTGGAGGAATCAAAGTGGATCTGGAGAACATAGCTGAGCCTATCTCCACGGGGGACACCAGTACTACCCCGAGACCTGAACCATTTAGCATCTTGGAGCCATCAAAGAACATAGTCCAATGCCCCGAGTGAACTTGAGTTGGTAATTGCTGTTTAATCCACTCGGCGAGGAAACCTGCGATTTCCTGGGACTTGATGGCCTTCTTTGCCTCAAACTTGATATCCAGAGGAAGGAGTTCAATCACCCATTTTGCCACTCGACCAGTTGCATCTATGTTATTCAGGATTTCAGATAATGGTGCGTCACTGATGACCGTAATGGAGTGATCAGAGAAATAATGTGCAACCTTCTTCATGGTCATGTATATTCCGTAGACAAGCTTCTGATAATGTGGATATCGTTGCTTGGATGGAGTTAAAACTTCAGAGAGATAGTAAACTGGGCGCTGAACCTTGTAAGCTTTTCCTTCCTCCACTCGCTCGACTGTGAGTACCGTAGTGACGACTTGTCCAGTGGATGTAATGTAAATCAGTAAAGGCTCTTTGCTGATTGGCGCAGCGAGCACCGGCTGGGTGGACAACAGGGTTTTGAGCTCTGCAAACGCTGCATCAGCTTCTTCAGTCCACTCGAACTTATCAGATTTCTTCATCAGTTGGTAAAGAGGCAAGGCCTTTTCATCGAGACGAGAAATGAATCGCCTCAAGGCGGCCAAACAACCAGTCAGCTTCTGAACGTCATGCACTCGCATAGGGAGCTTCATTCAGAGGATGGTATCAACTTTTTCTGGATTGGCATCGATCCCTCGTTCGGAAACGAGAAAACTGAGTAACTTTCCACCTGGAACTCCGAATGTGCACTTGGACGGATTAAGCTTGATATCATACCTTCTTAGGTTGGCAAAGGTTTCTGTGAGGTCAGTCAGTAGGTCGGAACCTTTATGTGACTTGACCATGATGTCATCCATGTATGCTTCTACATTCCGACTGATTTGAGTGAGCAGGCACTTCTGAGTCATTCTCATGAATGTGGCTCCAGCATTTTTAAGACCAAATGGCATGGTGACATAACAAAAGCACCTGAATGGGGTGATGAAGGCTGTTTTTATTTCATCAGGACCATATAGTCGGATCTGCTGATACCCGGAATATGCATCTAAGAAAGACAAGCTCTCACACCCTGCAGTCGAGTCAACAATTTGATCGATGCGAGGGAGAGGGAAGTGATCTTTCGGGCAGGCCCGATTGATATGTTTGAGATCAATGCACATACAAAGTGAATCATCCTTCTTAGGGACCATGACTACATTGGCTAGCCACTCGGAGTGGTAGATTTCATGGATGAACTCTGCTGCCAACAGCCGAGCCACTTCTTCGCCAATTGCTTTCCTCTTCTGCACGGCGGACCATCGAAGGTGCTCTTTGACGGGTTTTACCTTGGGGTCGACACGCAAACGGTGCTCAGCCAGTCCCCTGGGTACACCTGGTATGTCAGAGGGTTTCCATGCAAAGATGTCCCAGTTCTCACGGAGGAACTGAATGAACGCTTCTTTCTATTTGCTGTTGAGTGTTGTTGATATATGAGTCGGTGCAGCATTGGGGTCGGTCGGGTGAATATGAATCGGCTTCGTTTCACCAGTCGAATGAAATGCAGAATCTATAGTAGGCTTCTTGGCTCGGAGCAAGTCACTCGGATCTGCATTCTTCTGATACTCCTGGAATTCAACTGCTGCCATCTGCGCATCGGCAATTTTGGAACCTTTATGGAAACATTCCTCTGCCTTCTGCTGATTGCTAGTAACTGTGATCACACCTTTGGGGCCAAGCATCTTCAGCTTGAGATACACATAACATGGTCGCGCCATAAAACGTGCGTAAGCTGGCCTACCCAGAATGGCATGATAAGCACTCTGGAAATCCACGACTTTGAATGTCAACTTCTCCTTACGGTAATGCTTGGAATCACCGAAAACCACGTCGAGGGCAATCTGGCCGAGTGATTCGGCTTTCTTTCCAGGGATAACTCCATGAAAACTCATGTTGCTCTCGCTAAGTTTGGACATCGAAATGCCCATCCCCTTCAAGGTTTCAGCGTAAAGGATGTTCAAACGACTGCCACCGTCCATCAGTACTTTAGTCAGTCTAGTGCCCCCAACCATGGGGTCGACCACCAGTGCTTGCCTCCCAGGGGTGGCTACACGAGCAGGATGGTCAGACTGGTCGAACGTGATGGCTATCTGAGACCATTTCAGGTATGTGGTCGTCGCCGCCGGAGCTGCCATATTCACTTCTCTGTTGATGACCTTCAATCGACTCTTGCTCTCAACATCAGCAAAAACCATCAGAGTTGAATTGAATTTGGGGTAAACATCGTCTTCTTCCTCCTCCTCGTCTCTGTCCGACTCCTTTCCTTTCTCACTGGGTTGATCTCCTCGGACCTGCTGGATCAGGAGCCGACACTGTCGAGTGGTGTGTTTAGGGTAAATCAGATTCCCCTCTTCGTCTTTATTCGTGTGGATGTGACACGGTAAATCCAACACATCATTTCCTTCCTGATCTTTCACTTTCTTAGGGGGCTAGGGCCCCATAGGTTTTCCCTTAAACTTCCCTTGAGCCACCGCTGCGATCTCACCGGGTGCCGTGGGCTCAGCCTTACGCTTCTGTTTCCGATTGGAATTACCTCCACCGATCTCTTGGCCGACTGGCATACTCTTTCCACTACGGAGTCGATCCTCATCTTCCCCGTTAGCGTACTGGGTGGCTATTTCCATCATCCGAGTCAGAGTCATATCACTAGTCCGACCGAACTTCAGGACCAACTCTCGGTATTTGACGCCCTCGTTGAAGGCGCACACTGCTTGATGCTTTGATACATTTTCAACGGTGTGATGCAAAGTGGTCCACCTCTGAATGAAATCTCTCAAGGTCTCACTCGGCTTCTGCACACAATGCTACAACTTGGTCAATCCTACTGGTCGTTTGCACGTGCCCTTGAAGGTTCTGACGAACACTCGAGCCAGCTCTTCCCAACTGTATATACTGTTTGGAGCTAACTGAGTCAACCACGCTCGGGCTGACCCTTCCAAGATCAGAGGAAGATGCTTCATTGCTACTTCATCGTTTCCACCGCCAAACTACACAGCCACTCGGTAATCCTCAAGCCAAGTTTTAGGCTTAGACTCTCCAGTGAACTTACTGACTCCGATCGCCAACCTGAAGTTGGGAGGAATCACCGCCGCCCTGATGGCCCTGCTGAAACACTCCAGACCAGATACATGCACTCTGCTGCCACTCGGACGATCTCTGCCAGGGTCTTCTCTGTGCGCTCTGTTCCGGTCGACCAGGCCTTGAACGAGGGTGGATCTCGCGTCGAAGCCTGGTTCTCTTGGGTTGACTGAGGCTCTACGCTCGCCACCGTGATGGCATCTATCATCGTTCCGCCGAGGCCCATACGACGCACTCGTCGGAGGAGGCGTGGGTTCCCGGTGACGATTTTCGTGGTCGAGTGGATGATCATACTGTCCACGGCCCTCACACCGCGGGGGCGATCTTGGACTGTGGGCCGACTGGACCGTGTCCGCTACAACGGATCTGCTGTGAATCCTATCCCGCGACTAAGATACTGCTGTATTTTGCTCTCATGCTGCTTGGAGCAAGGCCCGGGTCTGCATTAGCCCTCTGCTAGCCTCTGATTGGGAAGGTTAAATCGACTCTGCTATTCGGGCCGCAGCTGCGAGGTTCTGAATCGGAGTACGGTATACCTTAGGTGGAAGCGGAAAAAGCTGTCATTGACTGGACTCATGGATCCCTCCTGAGCATGCTCGTCGAGAGCATGATGAAGGATATCTAGTCGAGTGCGCTCAGCCAAATTGGCTAGGCGCACCTCCTCCAAGGCCCGAGCCTCGGGAGTTTCTCCAACGATAGGCGTGTGGAGTGCATCCATGTTGCGGCGATGAAGTTCTTCCCTCTGCTGCAAAGAGAGGGGTTCGGGTCGGTATTCCTCGTGGACGCGCGACGGATCGCCGCCTCCATCTCCGCTGCCCTCACGGTGAAAACCAGGCGGACTATGAGGCCCGTCGACCATCAAGACTTCTGCCGCAGGTCGCTGCTATCGCACTCGGATGTGGTCTCCGTGGAGCCAGTCGACAGATCGAACAAGCCGTGGAGGGTTTCGTCAGGCTCGATTGCCGCAACTTTTTGGGTGGCCGAGCGTCGAGCCACCACATGCTTCACCCACCGCTGGATCCGCGATCGACCGGATCACTTGCGGCGGCGAATAGCGGGGAGTGAAAACACCGTCGGAGCCGACTGATACTGAGTCGACGGCTGCCGGAGAAGGACGCCGCGAACGCACATGCGGAAGTGCGTCGCCCCTCGGACGGGGAGCGCCTCACATCAGGGGAGCTTCTTGAAGCCACACAGAGTCGTCGGCGATGAAAACGAGCGTGCCGAGACGGATCTCGCGGCCCTCAGCCAGTCCGCCACCGGAAACCATGATGATGATGATCGGTAAAACTTGCAACCTCACCAACAAGTCGCCAAGACACCTGCCCCATGGTGGGTGCCAACTGTCATGGTCTGACAGTAGAAAGGGGGGGGTAGGTATGGAGAGGCAAGATCTCAGCTATGGTGAAGGTGTACACACGAGGTTTACGAGTTCACGCCCTTCACAGTGGAAGTAACAGCCCTACGTCTTGATGCCCGGAGGCGGTCGATTGGATTGTGTGTGTGATATTACAGGGGGTGCAAACCCTTGTCCCAGAGGATGGGGGTGGCTTATATAGAGTGCGCCAGGACTCCCGCCAACCTCCATTACAAGGGGCTTAATGTACATAAAGTAGGGGCGTTACTGGTAACGCCAGCCTTAAGTGATGTTAATGCTTATAAAGACTACGGAGTGAATGTCCGACCGTTGCGATCCCCTCTGACTCCCGGTCTTCGATAGGTCGAGTGACTCTATGTATGGTCGAGTGATGGTAGGGAGGAGGACCTCCGAGTGACATGGTCGTCGAGTGGATTGCACTCAATGTATTCGACTGGCGTTCTCCTATTGTCTCTTGGTCCTTTTATCTTCTAGGGTAGTGACCTGGGGTAGGACGTATAGGTCAGGCCTATGACCCTACCCCAGGTCTGTATCCTCATCTGTGCATGCCAAAGTTACAGTGATGTTTCTTCAAACAACCAATGTAAATATCATGTACATGCACCATTGTTACTCTTGCATTCAAATCCATTAGTCTTTGATGATTTAAGTTTCTATGTTGAAGTAATATATGTAATATTCATATATGAATTCAACGGGTACGCAATTTATGAAATGGAGGCTATGTAATCATATGAGGTAACACTTTTAAGTAGCGGACTACAATATCCATTTCTTTTTGTGCGCCTCCACACTAACATGTCAATGCATTATGTTTAAAGTAAATAACCAATGGCACTAAATTATCTATTTACACGAGAAATACATAGGCTAAGCGTTTGATCCCTTTTTTGGTGAACGCACCACTACACCCGTACGATTGGCCGTGCCCGTGTGAACGTCCAAGTTATCGGCGCATCATCCCGAGTTATTGTCTTTTTCTCTGGGTGGACTTCACACCAGTTATTAACTGCTGACGCATGCCCCGTGTACACAGTCTAGCATGACCTTCCTGCTAGCACGGTCCAAAATTCGTTGAAACTGGATACGAACAATCCCGCGGGCGACAAAATTTCCTGCATCCTTCTAAAATTCCCCTTTTGTCCTTGGTGCACGAAGACCAACAGATACAATACCGCCCTCATCTACATAATAGGTCGGGGCTGCTTTGGTAACTTCCGGTTCCCCCCAGTACACGGCACCGCCATTTCCTCTCCCCCTCCCGCAAAAACGACTAACTCCACAGCACCAGAGCATCTGACATCACGCCGTCCATACTTCATTCCCTTTCTCCCCTCCCCTCTCGAAACCCTAGACTGCTCATCCACCCGCGTACCATAGCCAATTCACTGCGAGCGGCGTCCACCTTGCTGGATCTGCTTCTGCGGCCGCATCTACCCCTCCCACCTCCCCTAGAAACAAGTAGACTGCTCATCCACCACTGTACCATAGCCCATTCAGTGTCGTCCTTGTCCACAATGTTGGATCTGCTTCGCCGGTACTCTCGTCAACCGCTGTCACATCCCTAGTCTGGTATGACCTAGACTAGCTAGTCATGTGTGCATCATGTTTAAATTTTCATTTAAATTTGAAATGAGGATTGGTGGAACCCTCAGGATCATTTTGAAAATGACCCAAATAAAAATTTCTCCAAAAGGGTCCAAGAAAATGCTCATGTTGCTCTCTGAAAATATTGGACAGAGATAAAAATCAAACCAATATTTGTAAGAGCTCATAGGTATTTATTTTGGGCATTTGGAATTAAGGCATAAGTATTTGCATTGGAAATATATTGTTATATATATGAACTATGGTCCAAAAATTATGCCATTTATAAAGGAGCTCTGGAATATTATAGCTAGCTCCTGCAAAAATTGGCATAAGGTAATTAAATGATTTAATATTTTAATTAAATCAAAACAAATGTCAGAAAAAAATAGAAAACGGAAATAAAGAGGAGAAGCTTACCTGGGGCTCCCCCCTGTGCAGCCCAGCAGCAGCAGGCCGGCCCAGCCAGCAGACGGCCCAGCCCGCCTCCTCCTCTGTCGTCTTCCCCCCCCCTCGCCAAGCAGCTGCGTGCCGACGCACGCGCGCTCCGCCGGCCACGCCACCTCCCTCCCTGCCTGCCCGCCTCTCCCCTCCTCGTCTGGATGCCCTGGAACGACGCCACGCGCCGCCCCGGTCCTTTTCCCCTCTCTCTCGCTCTTCCTCCTCCCCTGGACATCTCCCTCTCCCCGCGCCCGAAGCGCTGCCGCCGCCGCAGC
>NC_041383.1:258830157-258842594 GCF_002162155.2 Triticum dicoccoides
TCCGCCACGACCCCCTCCACCTCCTCGTCGAGCCACGAACCTCCGGACGGCCTCCATCGTCGCCACCCTCGTCGTCTTCATCGCCGGCCACCATAGATCTCCACCGCCCGCACGTCGCCGTCCGTCCTCCCTCGAGCTCTCCGACGACGTCCTCGAGCCCGCCGTGAGCCCCCGCTTCGGTTCCCCCTTCTCCCTTGCCTCCCCGTGCTCTGTAGCTAGCCCGGCCATCGAAGCCGAGCTCCGGCCGCCGCCGCGAGCTTTGCTCCGGCGAGCTCCGGCCTCCCCAGCTCCTCCCACCTGTCCCACCAGATGCGCGAGAGCCCGGGCTACGCCCCGGTGCTCTCAGACGCCGTCCCCGTGGCCTGTGGCGCGGACTCCGCTGCGTCCAGAGGTCGCCGGCGGCGAGCCCTGTCGCCTGAGCCCCGTCATGTGGGCCCGGCCCGTCAGGTGATTAGCTTAGTGCTAATCACCGCTTAATTAACCCCCCCCCTGACACTGACAGTGGGCCCCAGCGCCACTAACTCTTAATTAGGATTAAACTAACCTCTGTTAAACCCCCCTGTCACTGACGTGTGGACCCCACACGTCAGGGTTGACCCCAGCCAGCCGCAGTTGACCGCTGATGTCGTGCTGACGTCATGCTGGTGCAATAAATGATTTCTGGATTTAAATTAAATCAGAAAATTCCAGAAATTGTTTTAAACTTCAAAAATTCATAACAATTCAACCGTAGCTCAGATTAAAATAATTTATATATGAAAAATTATCAGAAAAATGTAATCTATCCATCTGTACTAGTTTCATGCATGACAATCCAACTTATACATGTTGAATATGAGAAAACACATTATGGCATATATAGGAGCTTAATTTGGAGATGCATTTGAACCTTTGGTTCAAATGGACTTCAAACCAAATGATTACTAGTTGCATTAGCTCAAACAGCATCACATCTACATGCCATGTTCATGCATCATATTGTTGCATATGATTGTGTTTTGATTGCCGACACTGTTCCTTCTCGATAGGTCCTGCTCCGGAGTCTGTTCCAGAGTGCCTATCTATGAAGCAGTGCCTTCCTTGCTGATCTACCAGGCAAGCAAACCCCCTTGTTCATTTCGATAAAACCCTACTCTCTCGCTCCTGCTCTCAGTTATTGCATTAGGACAACAACGGTTCATCTGCTACTTTGTGCTGCGGTAGTTGAACCCATTCCTCTGCATGACCTGTCATTGCCACAGTAAATAGTTGAAACCCACTAGCATGTGTAGGAGTTGATTGAAGCCATTGTTGTGTTCCTATCATGCTATGCCTGCTATTGCTTAGAGTTGTGTCAGGTCTGGTTCATTGGGAATGAATTGGAGTGTTACGATATGTTCTGATGCTGAGAGTGAAGTGTGTGAACATGATTTGGTAAAGGTAGCGGTGAGAGGCCATGTAGGAGTACATGGTGGGTTGTCTCACTGGAACCGTCCTTAAGCACTGAGTTCTATGTATGTTGTCCAATGACTCGATACTACCACACATTGGGTTCCGGTAACTCGACCCCTCTCGACTTATTAACCAACTTGGTCTCTGTCCAGGAGTCGCAACTAGTTTCTGGTGTTTGTAGGTAGTGCTATTTTTCTAGCAAGTGGCACCCGGCAGGGTGGGCTTGGGACAGACTAGGCACACGTGGCCTGGTGTACCGAGTGGCACCCGGATGGTGGGCTCGGGAACCCTGCACACATCGTTTGGGGCCGTGAGCGACACCCCGGCCGGATCTCCTTGCGGATGGAACCCGAATAGGCGATAAACCTGGGCTAGAGTCTTGTGTGGTTAGTCAGGTCGTGGCCGACACCCTCGCCAGGCTTCCGCTTGAAGGTTGCCGAGATACATGACGTGTACATGGCGGTAAGTGGCGAGAGCGTGTGTGAAGAAGTACACCCCTGCAGGGTTAACATGATCTATTCGAATAGCCGGGTCCGCGGTTATGGACTTCTTGGATGCTTACATGGTACATAGACAACTTGAAGTGGATACTCTAAAATTCTCAAGACAAGTGTGAGTGCTATGGATGGCCTTCTCGTAGGGAGACGGGAATGAATCCATAGTAGTGTATTGTGTGGTGATTAGTGGACTCGTGTACGTTGTCTCACCTCCAGAGTTTCTGGTAGTCGTAGAACAGGATAGCCACAGAGTCAAAGCTGGCTTGCTGCAACTAAACCCCACATTACCTCTTGATACAAATGCATGTATGATAGGATCTGATGTAAGTCTTGCTGAGTACCTTTGTACTCATGTTGCTTTATTTATGTTTTTGCAGCGGAGACTTCGGTCTTACTAGTGTTCTCGTGGACTTCGACTAGTAGCTAGTACCTCAGCTACGATCTTGATCGGATGTTGTAGATAGTCAGGCTCTTCAGCCTTTTTCATTTATAGATGTCTGTACTCGGACATGTAATGCTTCCGCTTGTTGCTTGTATGCTCTGTATGATGGGTCTTGTGACCCCTGTTTGCAATAAATGCTATGATGGCTCTTCTGAGCCTTTATCTATATGATTGTTGAGTTATGCTGTGATGCCATGTTGTACAGCACATACTTGCATGTTATGCGTACGTGTAATGTGTATTGCTATGTGTGGGATCTGACTATCTAGTTGTTTATTCTTAGTAGCCTCTCTTACCGGGAAACGTCTCCTAGTGCTTCCACTGAGCCCTGGTAGCTTGCTACTGCTCCGGAACACTTAGGCTGGCCGGCATGTGTCCTTCTTCGATCCTGTGTCTGTCCCTTCGGGGAAATGTCACGCGATGAATACCGGAGTCCTGTTAGCCCGCTACAGCCCGGTTCACCGGAGTCCTGTTAGCCCAGTGCTACAGCCTGGATTCACTCGCTGATGACCGACACGTTCGATGCTGGGTCATGGATGCCTGTCCCTGTAAGTTAGTGCCACTTTGGGTTTACGACTAGCCATGTCAGCCCGGGCTCTTTATCATATGGATGCTAGCGACACCATCATATACGTGTGCCAAAAGGCGCAAACGGTCCCGGGCAAAGGTAAGGCGACACCCGTGGGTATACCGTGCGTGAGGCCGCAAAGTGATATGGGGTGTTACATGCTAGATCGATGTGGCATTGAGTCGGGGTCCTGACAGCGCTGGTATCAGAGCCTGACTGCCTGTAGGATTACCAAGCCAAACTGGTCGAAGTTGAGTCTAGAAATTCTTTAGTTATATAAGGGAATTGATTGTGGGAAGGAACGTAAGGCTCTTTTTACTCCTTATACCTCATGGCCTTCTGATCTGAGTCATCCTATCTTTCCGACGGGGTTAAGGAACTAGGCTTTCTCTTCCGTCTATCAGGATCACGTGTTACTACTCCGTAGTCCCATAGGATTGGTTGATCAGAGTCATACCCCAGTTTTGAGTATTTCCGGTGTAGTCTGTTTAGTATGATCTCAGAACCTTGAGTGATGATGTTGAGCATGTACCACCCCATTTTTAGTAGGATGTCTCATTCTGAGCATTTTACTGTTGTTATGCTGCCGGAATTTCCCTAGGAGTTCGAGAGATACTAATCCCTTGTCCTACATTTTACAGTCGATAGTTGATGTTGATTCCGTCCTTGGTTTCGTTTCTCAGGATGTCATCAAGTTCTATTATTCGTAGCCAGAACCATGGAGATGGTAGGAATGAGGATCCTCCCGACCCGCCTTCGTTGACAGAGTTCATGCTAGAGATGGAGAGGAACAAACGTGAGTCTAACCGTTTGTTGGCACGTATCGAGGAGAACACCGCACATCAGTTCAAAGGGTCTGCTACCATTCATGATTTCATTCGCTTGCACCCACCTACCTTTCATCATTCCATCGAGCCACTCGATGCAGATGACTGGCTCCGTAGCATCACTCATAAGCTGCGTTCCGCGAGCGTAGCTGAAGATGACAAGGTCACCTATGCCACATACCACCTGGAAGGTCCTGCTAGTCTTTGGTGGCAGAACTATGAGGCTATGCTTCCAGCTGGCCAGATTCCTACCTGGAGAGATTTCACTGAGGCTTTTCGCGAGCATCACATTCCCCAGGCCCTCATCGATCGCAAGAGAGAAGAGTTCTGTAGTCTCACCCAGAATAAGATGGCTGTTGATGCTTATAGTAGAGAGTTTGAGAACCTCGCTCGCTATGCTACAGAAGAAGTGCCCACGGACGCCAAGAAGCAAGCTAGGTTCCGGAAGGGTCTCAACCCCAAGTTGCGTCGTGATCTCCACCTGCATCATTGTGATACATTCCAAGCCCTTGTGAACAAGGCCATCAATGCAGAGACAACTCAGCTCACTTACGAGGAGTCTCGTAAGCACACCCGTGATTTGGGATCTTCCTCTGGCTCTAGTTCCCAGAAGCGCCGGATTTGGGTTCCAAACTCCGCTCTTCCTTCCGGATATACCCCGAAGCCATCCTATGTGGTGCCTTCCCCAGCTCAGTCATATGTTCCACCCAGGCCTACTGGTAGACCGCTTGTCAGTGCGGGTCCACGTCCAACCTCAAGGACTTGCTTCACATGCGGGAAGCCAGGACACTATGCACGTGACTGCTCTCAGACTAGTTATGCTCCACCCCAGCCCGAGAAGACTGTTGGCTGTGTTAAGCCATCACGCAAGATGATTAGTGTTAAGTCAGCCCCCACTGAACGTGGACATGTGCATCACATCTCAGCTAAAGACGCTCATGATGATCCGGATGTCGTTCTTGGTACACTCCTTGTTAATTGTCACCCAGCATCAGTTCTATTCGATACTGGAGCATCTCACTCCATCATTTCTGAAGGCTATGCTCGTTTGCACGACATGTCATTTTGTGATATGCCAACTCCGCTTGAAATCCAAACCCCAGGGTCTAGATGGCAAACCACCAGAATCAGCTATGGTAACGAAATCCTTGTTGACAGACTTGTATTCCTTGCATCACTTGTAGCTCTCAAGTCCTCAGATATTAACATCATCTTGGGTATGGACTAGATGACAGCTCATCATGCCAAGATTGATTGTTACACCAGATCTGTGCAGCTTACACACCCATCTGGCAAGATAGTCACTGTCTCCACTAGAGTTGCAAAGCGTCAGCTCTATTCTCTTAATGCCAGCCCTCTTCCAGACCTTGAAGATATCCCGGTAGTTCGTGACTTTCCGGATGTCTTTCCAGAGGAACTGCCAGGTGTTCCCCCTGACAGAGATGTAGAGTTCGTCATAGATCTTATCCCAGGAACTGCTCCAATCTCTAGGAGACCTTACAAGATGGCACCCTTAGAACTAGCCGAGCTTAAGAAACAACTCGATGAGTCCTTGCAAAAGGGTTTCATCCGTCCTAGTTCTTCTCCTTGGGCTTGCCCCGTCCTCTTTGTCAAGAAGAAAGACGGTACGGACCGGATGGTTGTAGATTATCGTCCCGTTAATCTGGTCACGATAAAAAACAAGTATTCGCTCCCCAGGATCAACGACCTGTATGATCAGCTCGCTGGATCCTCAGTCTTCTCCAAGATGGATTTGAGGTTAGGATACCACCAAATTAAGATCAGAAACGGGGACATTCCCAAGACAGCTTTTGTCACTCGTTATGGTCAGTACGAATACACCGTCATGTCCTTCGGCCTAACCAACGCCCCAGCCACATTCTCCCGCTTGATGAACTTGATCTTCATGGAGTACTTAGATAAGTTCGTCGTGGTTTACCTCGATGACATTCTTATTTACTCGAAGAACGAGGAAGAGCATGCCGAACATCTTAGACTTGTGTTAGAAAAACTCAGAGAGCACCGCCTTTATGCCAAGTTCTCCAAGTGTGAATTGTGGTTGCCAGAAGTGACCTACTTACGCCACGTAATCTCTGGTAAGGGCATTGCTGTCAATCCCGAGAGAGTTCAAGCCGTTCTCGATTGGACTCCACCTGAGACCGTTAAACAAGTTAGGAGTTTCCTTGGCCTAGCCATCTATTGTCGCCGCTTTGTTGAAAATTTCTCCAAAGTAGCCAAACCCCTCACGGAACTTCTCAAGAAAGATAAAAAGTTCGAGTGGTCCCCATAGTGTGAGTACAGTTTTCAGGAACTGAAAAGACGCCTGACTTCTGCTCCCATACTTGTGCCACCGGATTTCACTAAAGACTTTATTATCTACTGCGACGCCTCACGACAGGGACTAGGTTGCATTCTTATGCAGGATCGTCATGTGATTGCCTATGCATCTCGACAGTTGCATCCACATGAGGATAATTATCCTACACATGATCTAGAGCTTGCAGCCGTAGTCTATGCACTCAAGACCTGGCGACATTACCTTCTTGGTAAACGTTGCGAGATCTACACCGATCACCTGAGTCTCAAGTATATCTTCACCCAACCAGATCTGAACCTTAGGCAAAGACGTTGGCTGGAGTTGATCATAGATTATGATCTAGGGATTACCTACACCCCAGGCAAAGCCAATGTCATGGCTGATGCTCTAAGCCGTAAATCCTATTGCAACAATCTCATGTTGTAGCAAGGCCAACCACTTCTCCATGAGGAATTCTGTAAGCTTAATCTTCACATTGCTCCTCACGGATTCCTTTCTACCTTGGTGGCGAAACCTACCCTTGTGGATCTTATCATAGAAGCCCAGAAGCATGATACGGGGATTACCCGGATCAAGAGAAACATTGCCAAGGGTATTGCTGGTAGTTTCTCTATAGATGATCGAGGTGTTGTTTTCTTTGGGAACCGCCTGGTGGTCCCCAAGAAGCAACATCTTCGGCAATTGATTCTCAAGGAGGCGCATGAATCTCCTCTCACGATTCATCCCGGTAGCACTAAGATGTATCAGGACCTACGCCAGAGGTTCTGGTGGACTAGGATGAAGAGAGAAATCGCTGAGTTCATTGCTAAATGTGACGTTTGTCGTCGCGTTAAGGCAGAGCATCAAAGGCCTGCTGGCACCCTTCAGCCTTTAGCTATTCCTGAGTGGAAATGGGATAAAGTTGGTATGGACTTCATCACCGGCTTTCCCAGGACCAAGAAAGGGAATAACGCTATCTTCGTAGTCGTTGATCATCTTTCCAAAGTGGCTCACTTCCTTCCTGTTCGAGAAAGTATCACTGCTAGTCAGCTTGCTGACTTATATATTTCTCGAATAGTGTCACTTCATGGTGTTCCACTAGAGATCAATTCAGACCGTGGCAGTCTTTTCACTTCTCATTTCTGGGAGAGTTTCCAAACTGCCATGGGAACCCATCTTTCCTTCAGTACCGCTTTCCACCCTCAGTCGAGTGGTCAGGTGGAACGGGTCAACCAAATTCTCGAAGACATGCTTAGAGCTTGCGTTATCTCATTCGATATGGATTGGGAGAAATGTCTTCCTTTTGCCGAGTTTGCTTATAACAATAGCTATCAATCCAGCCTCAAGAAAGCTCCTTTTGAGGTTCTCTATGGACGAAGATGTCGAACACCTTTGAACTGGTCAGAAACCGGTGAAAGACAATTCTTTGGACCGGACATGATCCAGGAGGCAGAAGAGCAAGTTCGCATCATTCGTGAGAATTTGAAAACAGCCCAGTCTCGTCAGAAAAGCCAGTACGATCGTCATCATAAGGATATGACTTATGAAATTGGCAACCAGGCTTACCTTCGGGTTACTCCTTTGAAGGGTACCGATCGTTTCGGTATCAAGGGCAAGTTGGCTCCTCGTTACATTGGTCCTTTTCGTATTCTCGCTAAACGAGGAGAGGTTGCCTACCAATTGGAACTACCCCCACATCTTTCTCGAGTTCATGATGTCTTCCACGTCTCTCAACTCAGGCGTTGCTTCTCGGATCCCATCCGCGGAGTGGACCACGAAACGCTTGATCTCCAAGATAACCTCACATACCGAGAGTACCTGTTTCGCATTCTTGATCAAGCCGAGCGTGTTACCCGACGTCAGAACGTCAAGTTTCTCAAAGTTCAGTGTTCTCAACATTCCGAGAGAGAAGCTACTTGGGAGCGAGAAGATCGTCTTCGACTGGAGTACCCCGCTTTCTTTCCGTCGACCCCTGAATCTCGGGACGAGATTCTTTCAAGTGGGGGCGAGTTGTCACATCCCTAGTCTGGTATGACCTAGACTAGCTAGTCATGTGTGCATCATGTTTAAATTTTCATTTAAATTTGAAATGAGGATTGGTGGAACCCTCAGAATCATTTTGAAAATGACCCAAATAAAAATTTCTCCAAAAGGGTCCAAGAAAATGCTCATGTTGCTCTCTGAAAATATTGGACAGAGATAAAAATCAAACCAATATTTGTAAGAGCTCATAGGTATTTATTTTGGGCATTTGGAATTAATGCATAAGTATTTGCATTGGAAATATATTGTTATATATATGAACTATGGTCCAAAAATTATGCCATTTATAAAGGAGCTCTGGAATATTATAGCTAGCTCCTGCAAAAATTGGCATAAGGTAATTAAATGATTTAATATTTTAATTAAATCAAAACAAATGTTAGAAAAAAATAGAAAACAGAAATAAAGAGGAGAAGCTTACCTGGGGCTCCCCCCTGTGTAGCCCAGCAGCAGCAGGCCGGCCCAGCCAGCAGGCGGCCCAGCCCGCCTCCTCCTTTGTCGTCTTCCCCTCCCCCTCGCCAAGCAGCTGCGTGCCGACGCGCGCGCGCTCCGCCGGCCACGCCACCTCCCTCCCTGCCTGCCTGCCTCTCCCCTCCTCGTCTAGATGCCCTGGAACGACGCCACGCGCCGCCCCGGTCCTTTTCCCCTCTCTCTCGCTCTTCCTCCTCCCCTGGACATCTCCCTCTCCCCGCGCCCGAAGCGCTGCCGCTGCCGCAGCTCACCACCGATGCGCTCCCCGCCGTCCCCTCGCCCCTCAGTGGAGTCCACGAGCTCCGCCACGACCCCCTCCACCTCCTCGTCGAGCCACGAACCTCCGGACGGCCTCCATCGTCGCCACCCTCGTCGTCTTCATCGCCGGCCACCGTAGATCTCCACCGCCCGCACATCACCGTCCGTCCTCCCCCGAGCTCTCCGACGACGTCCTCGAGCCCGTCGTGAGCCCCCGCTTCGGTTCCCCCTTCTCCCTTGCCTCCCCGCGCTCTGTAGCTAGCCCGGCCATCGAAGCCGAGCTCCGGCCGCCGCCGCGAGCTTTGCTCCGACGAGCTCCGGCCTCCCCAGCTCCTCCCACCTGTCCCACCAGATGCGCGAGAGCCCGGGCTACGCCCCGGTGCTCTCAGACGCCGTCCCCGTGGCCTGTGGCGCGGACTCCGCCGCGTCCAGAGGTCACCGGCGGCGAGCCCCGTCGCCTGAGCCCCGCCATGTGGGCCCGTCAGGTGATTAGCTTAGTGCTAATCACCGCTTAATTAACCCCCCTGACACTGACAGTGGGCCCCAGCGCCAATAACTCTTAATTAGGATTAAACTAACCTTTGTTAAACCCCCCTGTCACTGACGTGTGGACCCCACACGTCAAGGTTGACCCCAGCCAGCCGCAGTTGACCGCTGACGTCCTGCTGACGTCATGCTGGCGCAATATATGATTTCTGGATTTAAATTAAATCAGAAAATTCCAGAAATTGTTTTAAACTTCAAAAATTCATAACAATTCAACCGTAGCTCAGATTAAAATAATTTATATATGAAAAATTATCAGAAAAATGTAATCTATCCATCTGTACTAGTTTCATGCATGACAAACCAACTTATACATGCTGAATATGAGAAAACACATTATGGCATATATAGGAGCTTAATTTGGAGATGCATTTGAACCTTTGGTTCAAATGGACTTCAAACCAAATGATTACTAGTTGCATTAGCTCAAACAGCATCACATCTACATGCCATGTTCATGCATCATATTGTTGCATATGATTGTGTTTTGATTGCCGACACTGTTCCTTCTCGATAGGTCCTGCTCCGGAGTCTGTTCCAGAGTGCCTATCTATGAAGCAGTGCCTTCCTTGCTGATCTACCAGGCAAGCAAACCCCCTTGTTCATTTCGATAAAACCCTACTCTCTCGCTCCTGCTCTCAGTTATTGCATTAGGACAACAACGATTCATCTGCTACTTTGTGCTGCGGTAGTTGAACCCATTCCTCTGCATGACCTGTCATTGCCACAGTAAATAGTTGAAACCCACTAGCATGTGTAGGAGTTGATTGAAGCCATTGTTGTGTTCCTTCCATGCTATGCCTGCTATTGCTTAGAGTTGTGTCAGGTCTGGTTCATTGGGAATGAATTGGAGTGTTACGATATGTTCTGATGCTGAGAGTGAAGTGTGTGAACACGATTTGGTAAAGGTAGCGGTGAGAGGCCGTGTAGGAGTACATGGTGGGTTGTCTCACTGGAACCGTCCTTAAGCACTGAGTTCTATGTATGTTGTCCAATGACTCGATACTACCACACATTGGGTTCCGGTAACTCGACCCCTCTCGACTTATTAACCAACTTGGTCTCTGTCCAGGAGTCGCAACTAGTTTCTGGTGTTTGTAGGTAGTGCTATTTTTCTACCAAGTGGCACCCGGCAGGGTGGGCTTGGGACAGACTAGGCACACGTGGCCTGGTGTACCGAGTGGCACCCGGATGGTGGGCTCGGGAACCCTGCACACATCATTTGGGGCCGTGAGCGACACCCCGGCCGGATCTCCTTGCGGATGGAACCCGAATAGGCGATAAACCTGGGCTAGAGTCTTGTGTGGTTAGTCAGGTCGTGGCCGACACCCTCGCCAGGCTTCCGCTTGAAGGTTGCCGAGATACATGACGTGTACATGGCGGTAAGTGGCGAGAGCGTGTGTGAAGAAGTACACCCCTGCAGGGTTAACATGATCTATTCGAATAGCCGGGTCCGCGGTTATGGACTTCTTGGATGCTTACATGGTACATAGACAACTTGAAGTGGATACTCTAAAATGCTCAAGACAAGTGTGAGTGCTATGGATGGCCTTCTCGTAGGGAGACGGGAATGAATCCATAGTAGTGTATTGTGTGGTGATTAGTGGACTCGTGTACGTTGTCTCACCTCCAGAGTTTCTGGTAGTCGTAGAACAGGATAGCCACAGAGTCAAAGCTGGCTTGCTGCAACTAAACCCCACATTACCTCTTGATACAAATGCATGTATGATAGGATCTGATGTAAGTCTTGCTGAGTACCTTTGTACTCATGTTGCTTTATTTATGTTTTTGCAGCGGAGACTTCGGTCTTACTAGTGTTCTCGTGGACTTCGACTAGTAGCTAGTACCTCAGCTACGATCTTGATCGGATGTTGTAGATAGTCAGGCTCTTCAGCCTTTTTCATTTATAGATGTCTGTACTCGGACATGTAATGCTTCCGCTTGTTGCTTGTATGCTCTGTATGATGGGTCTTGTGACCCCTGTTTGCAATAAATGCTATGATGGCTCTTCTGAGCCTTTATCTATATGATTGTTGAGTTATGCTGTGATGCCATGTTGTACAGCACATACTTGCATGTTATGCGTACGTGTAATGTGTATTGCTATGTGTGGGATCTGACTATCTAGTTGTTTATTCTTAGTAGCCTCTCTTACCGGGAAACGTCTCCTAGTGCTTCCACTGAGCCCTGGTAGCTTGCTACTGCTCTGGAACACTTAGGCTGGCCGGCATGTGTCCTTCTTCGATCCTGTGTCTGTCCCTTCGGGGAAATGTCACGCGATGAATACCGGAGTCCTGTTAGCCCGCTACAACCCGGTTCACCGGAGTCCTGTTAGCCTAGTGCTACAGCCTGGATTCACTCGCTGATGACCGACACGTTCGATGCTGGGTCATGGATGCCTGTCCCTGTAAGTTAGTGCCACTTTGGGTTTACGACTAGCCATGTCAGCCCGGGCTCTTTATCATATGGATGCTAGCGACACCATCATATACGTGTGCCAAAAGGCGCAAACGGTCCCGGGCAAAGGTAAGGCGACACCCGTGGGGATACCGTGCGTGAGGCCGCAAAGTGATATGGGGTGTTACATGCTAGATCGATGTGGCATTGAGTCGGGGTCCTGACAACCGCCGCGCATCTGCAGCGGCTCATTCGTACTCCCCACCGGAGACGCTTCGTCCACACCCCCCGGAGCCGCCCCACCGACACCCCGTCGACGGCCTCTGATCCTCTTCGCCGACACCTTCCTCAACCCTACCGGAGCCGCTTCGCCGACACCATCGTCAACCCTACCGGAGTGGCTTCGCCTATATCATTCTCAACCCTACCGGGCCGCTTTGCCAACTCACAAGTCCACGGCCTCAGATCCGCTTCCTCGCACCCTCATCCAACCTACCGGAGCAGCTTGTGACGCCCCATCAACGGCCGCAGATCCACATCATCGACACCATCCTTAACCCAACCACCGGAGCAGCTTCTAACGCCCCGTCCACGGCCGCAGATCCACATTGTCGACACCATCCTTAACCCAACCATCGGAGCAGCTTCTGACGCCCCGTCC
>NC_041383.1:258842756-258864581 GCF_002162155.2 Triticum dicoccoides
GTCCACCCTACCGGAGCTGCTCCACAAACACCTTACTTGATGGTTCTAGATCTCCTTACCGGACCCCGACTGTCGGATATCGAGTTCCGGCAAAACCCTTAAGGTTCGAACTCTAGGGTGCGCACGAAGATCTTCTCCCTACCGAAACACGCCCACAGCCTTGCCGTGATTTATAAGCTAGCACGATGAAAAACAAAAGAGACACAAGGTTTATACTGGTTCGGGCCACCCTTGTGGTGTAATACCCTAATCCAGTGTGTGGTGTCGTGGATTGCCTCTTGGGCTGATGATGAATAGTACAGAGGAAGAACAGCCTCACGAGGAGAGGTGTTCTTGTGATGGTGTGTTTGGGGAGGAGTCGATCCGTCTCTATTGGCTCTAGATGAGATGCCTTCTGCTATGGTGACTAGCCCTATTTATAGAGGCCCTGGTCTTCTTCCCAAATATTGAGCGGGAAGGGAGCCAACAACGGCCATTTTGAAAGGGGATAGCTAGTACAAGCTATCCTGACCAAAGGGGGTCTTTGACTGCCAAAGGCACTGGTGATGACCCCGTCTTGGGCTCCACGGTGACCTCCGTCCTGCCGTCCTGCTGGACTTGGTCTCGTTGCACCAATATGGAAACCTTTTCCTGATGCCTTAGTACTCCGCGCCTGCGCTTGCTCCCTTTTCACCAAAGAGGAAACGACGACACTGCGCAAGCTGGCGCCCGCCCGGTCTTGATCGTCATGGCTTGCGTCATGAGCACCTCGCGAGGTACCCCTTGTCTTGATCTCTCTGCCTCCTCACGAGCTTGCCTGGTGAGGCCGCCCCTGAGGAGGCCTTGTGTCGTCCGCCCCGCGAGGCTTGGCCCCTCGCGAGGGTCTTGAGCATTTGTTGATGAAGACGGGCCGTATTGGGCCACAAGATGAGCCACGCTGCAGGCCGCAAGCAGGCAAGTCTGGGGACCCCCGTTCCCAGAACGCCGACAGTAGCCCCCGGGCCCAAGGCGCGCTCAAACTTGGCTTAGCAGCAAAGCCAAAGGGCAAGTGCAGAGCGTCGCGGGCCCCAACAGCCTACGGCCTTGGTCGCCGCGTGGCGGTTGATTGGACGTGGGCGTCTCCGCTTCCCCACGCTACCTCGACAACTGCCCGATTTGACGAGTCCCTGCTGCATGCAAAAAGAGTCATGATTACCTGCGACCGGGAGGTCGACGGTTGGCCTTCCTGGGCTATAAATGAGGAGGGGCGAAAGCCCCCGTTGTCTATCTCTTCTTGCTCCGCCTACTTCTTCTCCCTCTTCGCTCCCGTTGCCTGCAGCCTCCCATGGCGCCCGTGAAGAGGTTCTCGGACACGGAGAAGGGGAAGGCTCGCTAGGAAGGGCCTGGCTCTCCTCCGCCCAAGCGCGGCCGCGGTCGTCCTCGCAAGCATCCCGTGACTCCCGTCGCGGCTTCTCATGGTCGCGGTGGTGACCCTTCACATGGTGGTGGACGCCCATTTCGAGGCAGCCCGGTCGGTGAGGGACGGTGTGCCGTGGCTGCGCAGCCTCCACGGCCGCGCTTCCATTTGGCAGAGGTGCTGCCGGATTTCGTTGTGTGGTCAGACAACCTGGCCGGCAACTGGCTCCAGCTCCCTCGCTTCTTCGTCGGCGAACTGCCGGCCGTTGGCTTCGGCGGACTGGTTGCAGGCGGACGGCTGCTGCAGTAGGGCATCCTGGGTCGCGGTGGAGATCTCCGTCGCCGGAAATGTGGCCCTGGCCTGGGGCTGGCAGACGTTTGCCCGCGCGTGTTGCCTGGGCAGGTGGTGCACCCTCCACTTCAAGTACGACGGCGATACGACCCTCTACGTGAGGGTGTTCGGAGAAGATGGCCGCCGTGCTGGGTGCTGCCCTGAAGACGATGACAGTGACGAGGTGCTCGGCCTTGGCGTCGGCCGTGACGAGGGCGAAGGCGAACCCGCACCCAGCAGCGACCTCAGCTCGTCGAGCTTCAGCGGCTCCTCCTTCGGCGACAGCTCCTCCAGCGGAGGCCGCGATCAGCCACCACGCCACCGCGCACGCTTCGAGGGCGGTAGCGGGTCGTCCCATCGCCGCGCCCCGGTGAAGCGCGAGGCGGAGTCTGACTAAGCTCAGGAGGATGACGCAGATCCCTTCTCGCGAGTCGTTGCAAGGCATGCACTGTTTTTATTTTGTTTTTCTCCTTTTCCTGCATCAAGAGAGAGAAGTATGGAGCCCCGCGGGGGCATGCAACATACTATGATCCCTTAATTACCATGCTACATTTATTGTTCATGTGCTGTGTTATGGTGTCATGGTTATGTGCCTGCACGTAGGAACAACTTAGCTCGGGATGTTTGCTGTAGTTTCCGCCTCGCGAGGTGCCTGCTTAAGGCCTCGCCGGGCGCCTTAAGAGCTGCAAAAATCAGTTGGGAGAATCATTTTCGAAGCTTGGTCACGAGGGTTGTCGGCTATGGCCCGATGCTTCGTGTCGTGATGCCCGAGGGGCATGGACCAGGAGGGGTGCTCCCGCTAAGACCTCGAACGAGAGGGCCTCGCGAAAATCAGGAGAGGAAGGGCTCACGAGGGCGCCTGCATAGCTCCCTAGCGAGGTTTCCGAGAGAGAGAGAGAGCGAGCTAGACAAAAGCCAAAAACAGAGAACAGGGGTAGAAGACGGCAAACAACACTAGAAGAACTCCAATAAAGGCTCAAACAAGGCAGAACAAGCCAACTGTGGAAAGCAAATGTAAAGCCGCGTCCAGCACCTAGTCTAGTCTTTGATGTCTTCTCACCAGCGCAGAGCTAAGTGTTGCCACTGGGCATGGGTGGGAGCCCCCGAGGCCCGAGGGCGGCACTCCGGAGACTCTGGGGCGTGTACAGCCCCAACTCATTATTACGTGAGAGTGTCACGGGTGGCGAGCTTCAAAGGCACTGGGCCTTCTTCACAGGCATCGGGCCTTTCTTCGGGCGGCGAGCTTCATAGGCACCGGGCCTTCTTCATAGGCACTGGGCCTTTCTTCAAGGGTAGAACTTCCGGAGGTGCTGAATGTTCCAGACGTTTGGGACGGGCACCCCCTCCCGAGTCTCCAGGCGCGCGGCGCCAGGCCTGGAAACTTGGAGAACCTTGAACGGGACCTCCCACATGGGCGAGAGCTTATGCAGCCCTTCCCTGTAAAGCACCCGCCTGAGTACGAGGTCACCTACCTCAAGAGTCCTGGGGCAGATGTTGTGGCAGTGGTACCGCCGCAGCGCCTGCTGGTATCTTGCTGCCCGTAGCGTAGCTTATCAACGACGCTCCTCCCCCAGCACGAGGTCCATCCCCCGCATGGGGTCCTATTGCGCTTCATCAAATGCTAGGACCCGCATAGAGCGATGCCTGACTTCATGAGGAAGGACCGTCTCTGCTCCGTAGACGAGGAAGAACGGGGTCTCGCCAGTTGGCTTGGTGGTAGTAGTGCGGATGGACCACAACACAGACTGGAGCTCGTTTTACTAGCCCCTGCCGCAGGCCTCCAGCTTCTTCTTGAAGGTCCTGGTCTTGAGGCCCCTCAGGACCTCCGCGTTGGCGCGTTCGGCCTGACCGTTACTTCGAGGGTGCGCCACCGAAGCGTATCATATCTGCGTTCCAAGGATAGCACAATATGTTTTGAAGAGATTGCTGGTGAACTGCGAACCATTGTCGGTGATGATGCGGTTAGGGACCCCAAACCGGCTCATGAGGCCCTTGATGAACTTGACTGCGGAACCAGCTAGGATGGTGCGGACGGCTTCCACCTCTGCCCACTTGGTGAACTTATCAACGGCGACGTAAAGGTAGCGGTAGCCCCAAGGCGCTCGAGGAAACGGTCCCAAGATATCCAGCCCCCCGACCGCGAACGGCCACGAGAGCGGGATGGTCTGCAGGCCCTGAGCTGGCTGATGGATCTGCTTGGCATGGAATTGGCAGGCTTCGTAGGACTTCACCAGCTCGATTGCGTCGTTGAGTGCCGTAGGCCAGTAGAACCCGCTGTGAAACGCCTTACCGACGAGGGTTCGTGATGACGAGTGGTGTCCGCAATCTCCACCGTGTATGTCGGCCAACAATTCCTTCCCCTGTTCCTTGGAGATGCAACGTAGGGAAACACCATTTGGCCGCTTTCGGTAGAGCTCTCCGTCTTGGATGCAGTAGGCTGTGGCCTGCCGGGCCACGCGTTCCACGTCCTCGTCTTTCTCTGGCAACGTCCCTTGCATCAGGTAGTCCTTGAATTCCGTGGTCCAGCATCCCTCCTGGGGCTCCAGCGCCAAGAGTAAGCATGCTCCCGAGGTCGGGCCACAGACCAGGGCTCCTGTGGCAGGTGGCTGAGGGAGTTCCTCCCGAGGCTATGCTGTGCTTGAAAGTGACGGTGTCACCGATGGCTTGAAGAGCCGTTCCTCGAAAACGCCAGGCTCCTAAGGCAGCCGCCTGGATGTCCTCCTAGCGATGTCATCGGCCTCTTGGTTGGTGTCGCGGGGCACATGTTGCAACTCCAGGCCCCAAAACTGTTTTTCCATCCTGCGCGCATCCGCAAGATACGCTTCCATGTGCTCATCCTTCGGCTCGTACACCTTGTTGGAGAAGTTGACGAGGAGCTATGAATTGCCCTTGATGGTGAGGCGTTTCACCCCCAATGCTGCTGCATCTTTCAAGCCTACTATGAGGCCCTCGTATTCTGCTATGTTGTTGGAGACCTTCTCGCCCTGCTGGAAACAGAGCTGCACGGCATAATAGAGCCTGTCCTGAGCGGGGGATACAAGCACTGGGCCAGCCTCCGCGCCATGCCGCGAGAATGCTCCATCGAAGTACATGACCCAGCCATATGGTGCCTCACTTCCTGGGGAAAGTGACCAATCCTCGCCTGCTTCGAGCCCTGGCGCCTTTGTCCATTCTGCTACAAAATCTGCGAGTACGGCTCCCTTGACAACCCTGGTTGTGCTGAATTCCAACTGAAACGCTTGCAGCTCAATGTTCCATTCGGCGACCCTTCCAGCAGAGCTGGGGCTCCGGAGTACCCTTTCCAACGGGTAGGCTGAGGCGACCTTGATGGGGTGACCTTGAAATAGTGCCGCAGCTTACGCGAGGCTACCAGTAGCACGAGCAAGAGGTTCTGAGGCATGGGGTATCGTGCCCTTGCATCCCACAACACTATGCTCACAAAGTACACCGGATGCTTGACGAGGGTGGGTGTGCTGACGAGGTATGTGCCCTCCAGAGGGTTAGGCGCCTCCTGAGACGTAGGAGCCCCCAGCGCCTGGCTGCCTGGCGCGGCCTCTTCAGCCCTAGGGGCGTCTTCCTGCTGAGGCTGGTCTCCATCTCCCGAGGCTGTGGTCTTCGCGAGGCCTTCTTGGTCTTGTGCCGCCGTGGCTGGGGTCGTGGCTGGTCATGATGTTGCCTTGACCTGGCGCTCCTCCCGAACCGCCACTAGAGGTGCACTGGCAAAGTAGGGTGTGGCAGTGAGGTAGAGCACCAGGGGCTTGAGAGGGCGTGGTGCCACCATCACAGGAGGGTTGATCAGATACTTCTTGAGGTCGTGAAGTGCTTGGTCGGCCTCCTGTGTCCACTCAAACGGGCCCTTCTTCTTCATCAGCTTGAAGAAAGGCAGGGCGTGCTCCCCTAGCTTGGAGATGAAGCGTCCTAATGCAGTTACGCGTCCAGCAAGCTTATGCATTTCTCTGAGGGTTTGCGGTGGACTCATGTCTTCGATTGCCTTGACCTTCTCCAGGTTGACCTCGATCCCTTTGTGGGACACGAGGAAGCCCAGAATCTTGCCGGAAGGAATGCCAAACACGCACTTCTCTGGGTTGAGTCGCAGGTCCACCTTGCGGAGGCTCGCGAAGGTCTCCTCCAGATCCTGGATCAAGGTCTTCGCCTCCTGAGACTTCACCACAATGTCATCGACATAAGCCTCGGCGTTTTTCCTGAGCTACCGGCCTAAGGCGATGTGCATCAGCCGCTGGAAGGTTGCACCCGTGTTGCATAACCCGAACGGCATGCAGGTGTAGCAATACACCCCACATGTGGTCAGGAAGGCCGTCTTCTCCACGTTTTCTACCGCCATCTTGATTTGGTGATAACCTGAAAAAGCATCCAAGAAACACAGCAGGTCACACCCGGTGGTGGAGTCGACAATTTAGTTGATGTGAGGGAGCGTGAATGGATCTTGAGGGCAGGCCTTGTTGAAGTTGGTGAAGTCGATGTACATGCGCTCCCCCCTTTTTGGCACAACAACTGGGTTTGCCAGCCATTCGGGGTAGCAAACCTCGCGAATAACACCTGCTGCCTCCAGCTTGCGGGTTTCTTGGATGATGAAGGCCCGCTTCTCGGTGGACTTCCGCCTTGCTTTCTGCTTCACGGGGCGTACCTTGGGGCACACATTCAGGTGATGCTCAATCACCTGCCTTGGGACCCCCGCTAACTACTTGGGTTCCCACGCGAACACATCCTTGTTCGCGCGTAAGAACTTCACCAGCGCCTCCTCTTGGTCGAGGCCGAGGTTGGCGCCTATGGTGAAGGTGGCGCCTGAGGACCCATCCTCCTCAACTGGCACCTGCATGGTCTCCGCCTTGTCCCGGGTGAACATCTGCTTCTTCTTGGTCGGTGCAGCTTCCTTGGCCTTGGAGGTGTCCGTGCCGGCTGGCTGCGCTGCTGCAGCTGTCTTGAGGGCGAGCTTGAGCACCAGTAGAGCATCCTTAGTATCTCCAGCTACGGTGAGGACGCCGCTGCTCCCGGGCATCTTCATGAGGTTGTTGGCCGGATGGGTCGCTGCATTGAACTAAGCCAAGGCGGGGTATCCGATGACGGTGTTGTACGAAAGGCCAATGCAGGTGATGTCGAAGTCGATAAGCTCCGTGCGGAAGTTTTCGTGGGTGCCGAAGGTCACAGGAAGACAGATCTGTCCCATGGAGCTGGAGGAGCTGCCTCCGACGCCTGAGAAGGGCTTGCTGGGTCGGAGCTGTTCCAGGGGTACATGGAGGAGGCTGAAGGCCTCCACCGACAGCATGTTGAGGCTGGCGCCGCCGTTAATGAGGGTCTTTGAGGGAGTCCCGGATTAGGGGGTGTCCGGATGGCCGGACTATGACCTTTTGGCTGGACTCCCGGACTATGAAGATACAAGATTGAAGACTTCGTCCCGTGTCAGGATGAGACATTCCTTGGGGTGGAAGGCAAGCTTGGCGATACGGATATGTAGATCTCCTCCCATTGTAACTGACTCTGTGTAACCCTAACCCTCTCCGGTGTCTATATAAACCGGAGGGTTTTAGTCCGTAGGACGAACAACAATCATACCATAGGCTAGCTTCTAGGGTTTAGCCTCTTTGATCTCGTGGTAGATCTACTCTTGTACTACCCATATCATCAATATTAATCAAGCAGGAGTAGGGTTTTACCTCCATCGAGAGGGCCCGAACCTGGGTAAAAACATCGTGTCCCTTGTCTCCTGTTACCATCCGCCTAGACGCACAGTTCGGGACCCCCTACCCAAGATCCGCCGGTTTTGACACCGACATTGGTGCTTTCATTGAGAGTTCCTCTGTGTCGTCACCTTTAGGCCCGATGGCTTCTCCGGTCATCAACAATGATGCGGTCCAGGGTGAGACTTTTCTCCCCGGACAGATCTTCGTATTTGGCGGCTTTGCACTGCGGGCCAATTCGCTTGGCCATCTGGAGCAGATCGAAAGCTACGCCCCTGGCCATCAGGTCAGATTTGGAAGTTTGAACTACACGACTGACATCTGCGGAGACTTGATCTTCGACGGATTCGAGCCACAGCCGAGCGCGCCGCACTATCACGATGGGCATGATCTAGCTCTGCCGCCAGACTGTGCCCGAAAGGCCGCTCAGGTGTCCGCTCTGACCCTTAGGTCGGAGCTAACCGCACCAATCGAGGATGGACGGTTGGACACCGCCTTGGGGGCTGTAGTCTCTACGGTGATCGAGCCAAATACCAGCCTTGTCCTTTGCGAAGCTCGTGACTCCAAGGTGTCGGACTCCTTTCCGGACTCCGAATCTTCCGCACCACTTCCGATCGAACCCAATTGGGCTCCGATCATGGAGTTCACCGCCGCAGACATCTTTCAGCACTCGCCCTTTGGCGACGTCTTGAATTCACTAAAGTCTCTCTCTTTATCAGGAGAGCCCTGTCCGGACTATGGTCAGCAAGGTTGGGATGCGAACGACGAAGAAATTCGAAGCCCACCCACCACCCACTTCGTAGCCACTATCGATGATTTAACCGACATGCTCGACTTCGACACCGAAAACATTGACGGTATGGACGCCGATGAAGGAGACGACCAAGAACCAGCGCCTATAGGGCACTGGACAACCACCTCATCCCATGATGTATGCATGGTGGACACACCTAAAAGAAACGACGACGGGGATCAAAAGGGCGCAACGAGGGATCGTCCCCTCGAAAAGCAATCAAAGCGGCGGCGTAAGCGCCGTGCCAAACCCCACCTCGACAGAGACCCAGCCATAGAGCAGGGCGAACCGGCGGACGACGAACATGCCGTCGACCAACCGTCCGAATAGGGAAACTTTGATAAACAAACCAAACAACCCGTCCCCGGCAAAGATAATAGTCCGGGCGACCTCACGCCGGACAAGTTGCTGGAGCAGAAGAACCTCCACCAAAGGCTCGTCGCCACTGCGCGTAGCCTGAAATAGCAGAAGCGGAAGCTCAAAACAGCGGAAGATGCACTCAGGATCAGATGGGGCAAAGTACTCAACACCGCACACAAGTACGGCGACAGTCACCACACAAAGAGCTATCCGAAGCGAAAACTACTACCGGAATTTGATGAGGAGGCCTTAGAGCCCCCATAGTTAAAAAACGAGGAAGCCACCAGGTCGGATAGACGACCCCATGACCAACATAGAGCGGCAAATGGCGCCGCACTCAATCCGGCACGTGATCCGCACAAGGATTCACATCAAAAAGACGGTCCAACCAGATGTATCTACGGGCCAAGAAAGCAAGCTCTAGTAAGCAATGCAACGCAACAAATATCCAAACATCACGGCACACCCAAATACAGGGGCGCCGCACATCCCCTATGTTTCATCGATGAGGTGTTGGACCATGAATTTCTAGCGGGATTCAAGCCCGTAAACATAGAGGCATACGACAGAACAACAGACCCTGTAGTCTGGATTGAGGATTATATCCTCCACATACACATGGCTAGAGGAGATGACCTGCACGCCATAAAATACTTACCCCTCAAGCTCAAAAGGCCAACCCGGCATTGGCTTAAAAGCCTTCCCGAAAACACCATAGGAAGTTGGGAAGAGCTCGAGGATGCTTTTCGGGCAAATTTTCAAGGGACCTATGTTCGACCTCCGGATGCAGACGATCTAAGTCATATAACTCAACAACCCGGAGAGTCAGCCCGGAAACTCTGGAACAGATTTCTTACTAAAAAGAATCAGATAGTCGGCTGTCCGGACGCTGAAGCCCTAGCAGCTTTCAAACATAGCGTTCGAGACGAATGGATCGCCAAACACCTCGGCAAAGAAAAGCCAAGAACAATGGCCGCATTGACAAGCCTCATGACCCGCTTTTGCGCAGGAGAAGATAGCTGGTTGGCAAGAAGCAGCACCAGCGACCCAAGTACATCCGAAGTCAGAGATGGAAACGGGAAACCGCGTCGTAGTAAGGAACATCGTCGGATCAAGGATAACAGTCCGAAGAGCATGACAGTCAACTCCGGATTCAAAAGCTCTCGGCAGAATCAGAAAAAGCCGCCCCCAAAGATAATAGGGACGAGTTATCTAACCTCAACAAAATCTTGGCCAAAATATGCCAAATCCACAGTACCCGCGGGAGGCCTGCAAACGACACCCACAGAGATTGTTGGGTCTTCAAGCAATCCGGCAAACTCAACACCGAACACAAGGGGCTCGACATACCAAGCGAGGACGACGACGAACCCCACAAGCAGAGCAACGGAGAACAAAAGAAGTTCCCGCAAGAAGCCAAAACAGTAAATTCACTTCATGTGACAAAAGGGAAAAACAGAGTGGCGTCTATGGAGATACGTGCCATACGGCCTATCCCAGAGGAATCCCGCCACTAGTTGTTACAACCAATCACCTTTGATCATCAAGATTAATCTAGAGGTATCCGGAACGCAGGCTGGACTGCCTTGGTATTAGATCTGATAATTGACAGACTCCACTTTACACAAGTCCTAATGGACGGCGGCAGTGATCTAAACCTGCTATACCAAGACACAATCCGCAAAATGGGGATAAACCCGACAATAATTCGCCATGGCAACACCTCCTTTCAAGGGGTCACGCCAGGACCAGATACCCATTGTACGGGTTCCCTCTTGTTAGAAGTTACGTTCGACTCCCTCGACAACTTCCGAAGCAAAAAGCTAACCTTCCACATCGCCCCATTCATAAGTAGCTATCAAGCACTACTGGGACGCGAAGCTTTCGCCCGCTTTAACGCAATACCGCATTATGCATCCCTTACACTTAAAATGCCTGGTCCACGAGGCATCATCTCATTAAAGGGAAATATCGAGTGCTCCTCGAGCGCGGACGATGATGCAGCTGCCTTGACAGCCGCACACTAAACCATCTTTACTAGTTAAAGCACCTAAATAGGTCGTTCAAGACCCCGGACATGGCTCGACGAGTTCGGCGTAAACACACAAAGGCTTACTGGCCGCATACCCCTGTACAAGGGGCTCCGCGTGTTTACACCAAGAGACAATAATGCTCAATCTTACCCATTTTCTGTATTATACTTTGTTTATTTAATATAACATAGATTTCTCGCACGATTGTTTTCAACTAAGTTCCTCTCTTTTACAGATGAACAATGTGCTACACCCGTCCAGGATACGGCACACTGGAGACACAGGCGCAGACGGGCAGTAGGGACCCGTTTCAAGGATTCTTTTCAGATTAAGACCCTGCGTAAACCTTTTTTACTGTCTCTTGTTGATAACATCCCCCAGTTTTTGTCATAACCAAGGAGGAGGCTGGCGTCTTGGCATGTGGCCATGCCAGAATTTTGCGCGTACCTAGACACCAGGGGCTTCTTACCAAGGGCTTTTGTTCAGCCCGTTTTCATAAAGACCGAATACCTTAGGGAGTGTTCGGCCTCGCGAGTTTGGCCTTATGTGCATCAGCTCCGAATCATGTCTTTGGTAAAATGTTGGGTTTGCCCAGCTCCTGTGTTTTGCTGCCTTACGTTCCGCTCTATCGGCTAAGGCGGCACCAGGAGAACTACTGCGATTGTGCCCCGGTTCGGCCAGGCGAGCACCTCAGTAGAGAAAGCCGAAAACTGACTGTCATGATATAGCGAGAGACTGGTCAACCACTCGATGACTTGCCGGAATCTTTAGGATTCCTCTACATTAGCGAAGGGCCATTTCCCGGTCAGGCACACACGCGCCCCGAATTTGGGCGAGCGCGTGCCCCTAGGGGCTATTTAGTAGCCCCACTGTCAAACTCCTATGGCTAAGTGAAAGTGATAAAGCATTATAGTCCGGTTGCCTAGTTCGCTGCGCTATCACCTCCTTTGTAGGACCAAGACGTTGGACAAGTGTGAAAATGCGCCTTCTGCGAACACACCCGCATTATATGCGTGGGGGCTGAAGCCAACGACTGCCATCTTTCAGGTTATATACACATATACATTAATGGCCGCACAGGAGGTATTCTAATTCTTGAAAGCACAAGTATAAAAAAGCTCTTATATGCCATCAAAACATTGTTTTACAATAATACACGTTATTCAAACATAACATCCTTCGAGCACTGCGTCTCTATTAAACAAGCGCCCTGCAGAACTTCCTCAAAATAGTGCTCGGCAGGCACTCGACTTTCGTCCGAATCTTGGGATGCAACAGCACTGGCCTTCACCTCCGCCCAGTATGTCTTGACACGGGCAAGAGCCATCTGTGCACCCTCTATGCACGCTGACCTCTTCATTACATCAACATGTGGCATGACACCAAGGAACTGCTGCACCAAGCTAAAATAACTCTTCGGCTCGGGTCCTTTCAGCCACAGATGACTCACGACATGCTTCATGGCGAGTCTGAATAACCTGTTCAGCTCTGCCCATGCGGCCAAACGATCGGATACCGAAAGTGGGCGCTCTGGATTGTGGAACTGCGACCAAAAAAGTTCTTCCAATTCATGGCCATTTAGACCCCGGAAGTGTTCGGCCGCATCCGCGGCACTCGCCGCCAAATCCAGATAAGTGTTCGCCGCACTCCACTTCCGGTCTAACGAAGCATACTTAGGATCCCCGAACTTCATCCGCAGCATATAGCGCTTTCCAACCGTGATATCTCCGGCCTGACGTAGCTCCTCCTTCATAGCTCTCATTGCAGAGCGAGTATCCTTGGCCTCGGTAGTGACCTTTTCTAGGTCCTTCTGTGCCACCCTATCTTCTTTTTCAAGAAGCTTGCAGCGGTCGGCAGCATTCTTCAATTTTATAGCCATCTCGGCCATTTCCTTCTTGCTCTGGCAGTGAGCAGCCTGTTCGGCTTTTAGCTCTTCAGCCGCCTTCAAGGCAGCCGCATCGCTTTTCCTGGCTTGCTCCTTGGTTCGGGCAAGTTCCGCCCGAAGGTTCTCCATGGCAGCGGCACCATCTGCATTAAGCACACATGGTATAAGGTACGAGCATCAAGCTCCTCTTACCAGATGTCTTCGGAGACATTACATATCTTGTGCCTCGTCCAGCCGCTCGTTGACAAGTGCGATGTCGGCATCTGCAACGTCAATTTGCCGCTTTAGCTCGGCCAATTCATCAGTCCGGCTAGCCACCGAACTCTTAGCCACCTACATAGGAAAGGCGACATATTATACCTGGGTTTATGATCCTCTACGCGTCGTCATTTTTTGACAACGCACAGAGTCTCAGGGGCTACTATCTATACAAGGCGCATTTTATATATGCGGATCTGTCAAAAGGTACATCATTTCGCGTACCTCAAAACCTGTCAGTAAACTCCTGGCAGCCTCGTACAATCCACTTTCTGCGGATGAAATCCTTCTAATCACCGTGTTCATCAACACACGGTGTTCTTCTGAGATAGACGCTCGCCCGAGCAGACCCTTCAGCTCCTCCGACCGTGCACCAAACGGTGCCGGACTCGTCCGAAGACCTTTTTCGAAGGCCGGATTCGGAGAAACCCTCCGAGACGACACCTCGGGGTGGCCCGCCTTGCAAGATGGTACAGCTGGGGGAGGCGTTCCGCTCTCCATCATCTCCGGATGAAGATCCCCCGAAGATGAGCTCTGCTGAGAAGGGTTGAGATCCGAACTACAAGGTAAAATTTTGGTTATCTTCCTCAGAAATAAAACAGGGATGTCTCTCATTTTAAAACCCCTCTCTTTACTTACGGCTCGTTGGAGAGCTGATCCCCTTGGCGGAGCAATGCGGCCGGGGCACCCTCCGGCGCCGGACACTCTGACGAAGATTTCTTCCCCCGCTTTGAGGCCATCGCCTCCGGGTCTTCAGAGGTGGTCCTCTTCTTTCCCTGGATAGAGGAATTCTCGATTCCTCCTTTCCTGACAGCATCCTTCGCGGAGGCGGTAGCTTCTTTGTTCCCCTCTTCGCCTTCTTCCAAAGGCACAATCTCCAGCATCCTGGTCAACACGGGATCCGGCGTGGTCTCAGGGAGGGGGGCCGGACACCTGATAAGCTTTGCTTTCGCTATCCACTCCTGTTTAAAGGATAGCTCTTTTAAAGGCAGCTTTATGATAAATGTACGGATAGCGTGTCCGGGTACAGGGCTACTTACTTGAGTATCCGGGCGATTGCAGCTCAGACCTGCGTCCTCGGACAAGTCCGGGCACATTGCTTGTGATCCGAAGAACAATTTGTACATCTCCACGGGCGTCGTGCCCATAAAATGTTGGAGAGCTCATGGTCCTTCCGGATTAAACTCCCACAGACGTAGGGGACGGCGTTTACAGGGCAGGACGCGACGAATCAACATAACCTGCATCACTACGGCCAGATTGATATCTCTTTCTAGGAGATCTCGAATGCGGCCCTGCAACGAGGGCACGTCCTTGCATGGCCCCCAGTTAAGCCCTTTATTGACCCATGACGCTAGCCATGGTGGGGGACCCGAGCGAAAAGCAGGTGGTGCCACCCATGTGGTGCCCCTGGGAGCTATGATGTAAAACCACTCTCGATGCCATAAGCCGAACTCCTCTTGAAAAGAGCCCTCGGGCCATGGAGCATCGACAATCTTTCTTATAACAGCTCCTTCGCACTCTGCGTGCTGCCCCTCGATCATCTTCGGTTCTACTTTGAAGGTTTTGAGCCACAATCCAAAGTGAGGAGTAATATGGAGGAAGGCCTCACACACGACAATGAACGATGAGATTTGGAGGATGGACTCCGGAGCTAAGTCATGAAATTCCAGCCCGTAATAAAACATGAGCCCCCTCACAAAGGGGTCAATCAGGAAGCCTAGCCCCCGAAGGAAGTGAGATATGAACACCACGCTCTCACCGGGCTGGGGAGTGGGAATAGCCTGCCCTTGAGCAAGCAGCCTATTCGAGATTTTGCCGGTTAGATACCTGGCGTCTCTCAGCTTTCGCACGTCTTCTTCCGTAACGGAAGAAGGCATCCACCGGCCTTGAAGGTCGGAGCCGGACATCATCGAAGGTCCGAAGCGCCTGAATCTGGAGCTTTGGGTGTTGGAACTTGAGGCGAGAGGCAGATTTGATTGGATTGAAAGAAAGGAGTCGAGCCTTGGTCTCTTTATAAAGAGGTTGAATACCAAGAGCCCTCCCCGTGACCATTTGGGACTCACTTTCAATTAAGAAGTCATACCGATGGCACGGTTGGGTTACCAATGCCCGTATTGATGAGAACCCTGGAATAAGGGGACACAATCTCTGCTTTAACAAGACGTGCCAAGGAAACCGCCTCGCTAAACGCGCTGAGGTGGGACAGTAAAACGATTCGAATAAAGGCTTGGCCGTGGCCTGATGTCACGCTGCGGGATACGTCAGCAGATTAGATTGGTACAAATATTATTCTCTCTACGGTGGTATGTGGAACTTATTTTGTAGAGCCTGACACTATCCTTGTGTTCAACATCTTCTATGAAGTATTCAGAGGAGGAACCCGCCTTGCAATGCCGAAGACAATTTGCACGCCGGACTCGTCGTCATTGAAGCCTGGTTCAGGGGCTACTGCGGGAGTCCCGGATTAGGGGGTGTCCGGATGGCCGGACTATGACCTTTTGGCCGAACTCCTGGACTATGAAGATACAAGATTGAAGACTTCGTCCCGTGTCCGGATGAGACATTCCTTGGCGTGGAAGGCAAGCTTGGTGATACGGATATGTAGATCTCCTCCCACTGTAACCGACTCTGTGTAACCCTAACCCTCTCCGGTGTCTATATAAACCGGAGGGTTTAGTCCGTAGGACGAACAACAATCATACCATAGGCTATCTTCTAGGGTTTAGCCTCTTTGATCTCGTGGTAGATCTACTCTTGTACTACCCATATCATCAATATTAATCAAGCAGGAGTAGGGTTTTACCTCCATCAAGAGGGCCCGAACCTGGGTAAAAACATCGTGTCCCTTGTCTCGTGTTACCATCCTCCTAAACGCACAGTTCGGGACCCCCTACCCGAGATCCGCCGGTTTTGACACCGACAGTCTTGATGACGGCCACCTGGCAGATTGTGGGCGTGCAAAGCATTGGGAGCACACCCGAGCAGGCGGTGTTGACGGGGTGGTCGTCTGAGTTGAAGGTCAGGTCGGCCTTCGGTGCCACCCAACCCGGAGGAGTTCCTTGCCGCGCGAGGGCGGCGCCGATCTGGCGGAAGAACGACTTGACGTGACGGTCTGAGGGTGGCGCCTGCGAGCCGCCCAGGAGAGCTGCAACAACCGGGGGCACCGGCCCCGTTTAGTGGGTGAGGAAGAGGTTGCGCAGCTCCTTCCAGGAGGCCACAAAACATGTTGGCAGGTTGAGTAGCCAAATGCGTGGGACGCCAGTGAGCGCCATGGGAAACCAGTTGGCCATGACCTTGTCGTCGCCTCCGGCCTTGAGGACGGCCTCCTTGTATGCCAGCAGGAAAACCAATGGTTCTGTCGCGCCATCATAGCGCTGCGCCATCTCTGGCTTGAACTTGTGCGGCCACTGCATCTGCCGCAAGGCGGGAGCCAAGGGTTGGATCCCCCTGGCCCCAGCATTGGCATCGGCTGCCAGATCTGGAGGCGCGTTGTCCGCCATGAGGGCGAAGCGCGGTGTTGGTGGAGAGTGAGCCGACGGAAGGGAGAGTTCCGGTGCACCCCTACTTGGCACGCCAAATGTCGGATATCGGGTTCCGGCAAAACCCTGAAGGTTCAAACTCTGGGGTGCGCACGAAGATCTTCTCCCTACCGAAAGATGCCCATAGCCTCACCGCGATTTCTAAGCTAGCACGATGAACAACACAAGATACACAAGGTTTATACTGGTTTGGGCCACTGTTGTGGTGTAATACCCTAATCCAGTGTGTGGCGTGGTGGATTGCCTCTTGGGCTGATGATGAACAGTACAAAGGAAGAACAGCCTCGCGAGGATAGGTGTTCTTGTGGTGGTGTGTTTGGAGAGGAGTCGATCCGTCTATGTTGGCTCTAGATGAGATGCCTTCTACTGTGGTGACTAGCCCTATTTATAGAGGCCCTGGTCCTCTTCCCAAATATTGAGCGGGAAGGGAGCCAACAACGGCCATTTTGAAAGGGGACAACTAGTACAAGCTATCCTGACTAAAGGTGGTCTTCGACTGCCAAAGGCACTGGTGATGAGGCTGTCTTGGGCTCCACGGTGACCTTCGTCCTGCTGGACTTGGTCTCATTGCACCAATATGGAAACCTTTGCCTGATGCCTCGGTACTCTGCGCCTGCACTTGCCCCCTTTGCACTCAAAGAGGAAATGAGGACACTGCGCAAGCTGGCGCCCGCCTGGTCTTGATCGTCATGGCTTGCGTCATGAGCACCTCACGAGGTACCCCTTGCCTTGATCTCTCTGCCTCCTCGCGAGCCTGCCTGGTGCGGTGTCCCCTCAGGAGGCCTTGCATCGTCCGCCCCGTGAGGCTTGGCCCCTTGCGAGGGTCTTGAGCGTTTGTTGATGAAGGCGGGCCGTACTGGGCCACTGGATGAGCTACACTACAGGCCGTAGGTAGGCAAGTCTGGGGACCCCCGTTCCCAGAATGCCGACACCGACAGCCAGCGCAGCGTCATCACCCTTGACGTTTCTAACCTGATTCCCACCATCTGGAGAGATGCCAAGCACCCACCACATCCTAGGTACTTGTCACCTTTAAACCCGTCCAGCATCACCTGCCCAATGTACTTCAAATATACTAACCGGTCACTGTTACCTGTTATGCAGCTGGCAAAAACTACAAGGACGATGTTTCTTCTGGATCTAACAGCTTGGCCAACCAAGATCCTGGACTGAGGCATTGCTATGATCTTGTAAGTGCGTCTCTCTCTCTTGTATTGTTCTGTGCCTACCAACATGCTTTGCTAGGATTTTCGACCAGTAATCCCTTTGTGCAGACAATGATTTCTACTACTGGCTGCTAAATAGGTATGTAGATGTCATACATGATACTACCTCGTACCTCCGTTCCTAAATATAAGTCTTTCTAGAGATTCCACTATAGGCTACACACGGAGCAAGATGAGTGAATCTACACTCGAAAATGCATCTATATACATCTGTATGTGGTCCATACTGGAATCTCTACAAAGACATATATTTAGGAACAGAGGTAGTACATTACACAAAATCGTAGGTGGCATGTACGAATTCCAGTGCACTACATTAGGCTCCCTTAGAGTGCCTGCTAGTCCAGCACACAGAGTCATGGCTAGTTTATGCTACGCACACAATCGTTAATTGGTGGTTTAAATATGCGCAAGGGATATGCAATGTAGTATCATGTAGAGATGTCTGAAATTAGCACTACAAGAAATATGTCAACTTGTGACCACCACCATTGGTCACTGAAAGGTCATTGTTTTTCATTTGCGACGTTTTTGTGACCAAAAACAGAAGTCAAAAGCCGGAAGTCATAAACTGAAATTAACGACCTTCTTCGGGATAAGGTCGTATACGTTTACGACCAAAATAGAAGGTCGTTGAACCCATGACCTTTTGTTTTGGTCACTGGCTGTCTACCCAGGCCACGTCGGATCCGATGTGGCAATCTTACGTGGTAAATTGCGACCAATTGAAAAGGTCGTTGATAAGATTCAGCCCGGTCCAATTCGCTATTCTACATGGGCTTAGCACAATAATTTAGCCTTTTATATTTTTTTCCTATTAGTTTCGGCATGGGCCATACCCCACAATTCGGCCTTTTTGTGAGGTTCTTCCATACTAGGGGGCCTCGGCCTTTTTTGCATTATATTTCTTTTTTTATTTTCTAAGGATTTTTTGTTTCGCTTTTTAAATAGTCCAATGCTTGTTGGGTTGTTGCCTTTTCCAGCCCAATTATTTGTCCAATATTAGATCTCAGGTTTTGAAAGAAATGTTTGGACAAAGTTGTTTCATATTCAAATCAGGAAAACTCCATGTCGAATTCAAATCATCCATCATATCACATCACATAACACATCTCCCAGGTTTACATAACACATCTCTGAGAAATACATTTACACAAGAATATAGCAGGAATAGAGGGAATATCTGCTACTATCCTAACATGTACGTATATGCACGTGTGCTTGCTTGACCGGCGCATGCATCACCGTAGATGCCAAACAAGTAGGCATCATTGACGTCTACTCACAGCTTCCTTGCACCAGAAAAAGAGTCAAAACAAAAAATATTAGACCATAATATGACACCAGACCACAGATTAGTAACTTTAAATCAGAAAGTATATCCACATCACCATAAAATAGTCCCGGACCATCACAAAGAAGCCAAATACTATTAACTAATGATTAGTAGACACATACATGATTCAGCCACATAATGGCTACCACAAGCAAAAGTGACAACTGTCTAAGCAAGCTGCTAGTGTATACAAGGTGATTGAAATCCTGCTGTTTAGTACTCCCTCTACACATGGGTTAAGCAGAAACCAATCAGTGGCAGACACGAGTGAAGCTACCAAGACAATATAAAATTTATATAATCAGTACCACTGCTTGATTTTTGCAATAGTTTAGAAAAGAACAATGAGTTTTCAGTAAAGAGGAATATGTGGCTAGAACCTTTTCTGTTTGGTGAAGGTGTCGATGGTATGCACGCTTGTATTAACAAGAACAACAGCTGGGCGTTTTTTATGAGTAAGGAAAGCATAGATGATTTTTTTAAGATCCACAAACCTAGGCATAACAAGTTTGTATTTACCAGACTGTCAACATATATACAGTATTGCAGTTATGTTTACAATCAGGTAGACACACTTGGCATATGCACAACAAATAGAATCTACCAACATCTAATAAGAACAAAGAACCTACCTTTTGGATTTGATTAAATTTCTCTCTGTGCTCATCCTCAAGTGCAACTCCACCGAGAACAACATCTTTTATTTGGCCTCGCAAGGAAATTAAAAAGCACCATTAGGAATGGAAAATGCATATGTGACATCTATCTATCAAGCACTTCACTGAAACAGCAAGAAATTATCAAACCTCTACCTCTAGTCTGGTACCAAATCCCCACAAAATCACGTGTGCCAAAGTAACAAGCACAAAAGTAGGTTACAGCCAGGATCTATGATAATTTTCTACTATGCACTAGTATTGCTGGATAACTCGTCTAGCAAGATAAAATACACAGGATAACTCATCGGGCCTACAAGGCGGGCTTGCTGCAACCACAAAATCACAAGCCCTCTAAAACCCGGTGCCCATGTTCCTATTATTTTTTGTTCGTTCATTCATCACCCTAGCATAGCGGATTCTATCTAACTAGATGATTTGTGTGGCTTGGCGACAAAAGCAATCCAAGAATGTTCAGGATACCTTCTGGTTGACAAGGTCGAACGCCCTCTTGTGCACCCGCATCTCAAACCGATCCCAGGTGTTGGTACCTATTTTACCAAAACAGGATAACATAGTTACACTCTGTTTACTTTCAAATCATCATAAGAAACTACAGCACAGCAAGAGTAGCAAATGACTGATTTGTGATGGGCTGAGTATCAGGTTTAAAAAGCTCAATTTTGAACATCAAATGCATCAGAATAATCATATGAATCATCATTTCCTCATCCCATCTACCAAGTGCAACTACTTCATCATTCTAGGTAAATTAAGATGTTAAATGACTAAAACTAGTAGTATGCTACAATCATATGGTACTGGTTAAAAATGTGACTAGAGGACTACACTTGAACACATCACTTGCAATGCCTACTGAAGGAGCAAGTGTATAGAAGAAAACAAACAGCCATCAGTCTTAAAAACCTTGATTTTGTATTCCTCAAATAGAATCTCAGGAATATGTTGTTGTAGGATCATCTGACCAGACAATCCATCATTAACACACATGCACACACAGAGCAGAGAACAATTTGAAATCAAGTGCAAGAATTGTTATAACACATACAACTAGCATGTTACGGTTTGTGGGTGATGGGGAAAATGCGTGTGAAGTGCATAAATCACAGAGGGGTGTGTACAATACACACCATCTTTGACAGCAAGCAAAACAGACAGGAATAGAGCATGTCAACTACTGTAAAGCACAATCACTAGCATGGCGGTGACAGCAGTTTCCAGACGCCAACCATTCTTCTTGCAGGTGCTGGACGCCCCCACCTTGTAGCGTGAGTGGAGGTAGCACGCAATCTGCACCAACAAAGCACCAAAAACAACGTCAATCCCCTGTGTCACAGTCTCACAGACAGCCAAACCATCTTAATCCTAAAAACAAAAAAGGCGTCAGCACCACCGAGGAGGAGGACGCACCGAGATGAAAGTGAAATTCTGGGGCGGCATGCCGACGCCGATATCCCTGAAGTACCATCTGTTTCATGTAGTTCTTGAGCGACACGATGTCACCCTCCTCCTCAGAGCAGAGGGTGCTGGCTACGCAACCGCTGAGGAGGACATGCTGCTGTGCCTCCTCACCACCGGAGAGGCGCGTGGCGCCATGGCTGTTCAGGTTGACAGGGCACTTCTTGAGCGCGTTCCGCACCAGGCCCTCTGCCTCGGACACCGGGAGGAGGGTTTGCAGTAGCACGGCCGCGAGGAGCGCCAGGTCGTCGCCTCTGCAGGTACCCATAGTCGCAATCTGTAGAAAATTGCAGGGATTAACCGAACTGTAAGAGGAATTTCGGAAAGTGGAGGTAAATCCTAGTGTGGAAAGTAGTAGAGCATGATGCGGGTCCATGAGAAGAGAATCGTCAGAGAGGGAGGGGAGAGCTCACCAGAAACCGAAGAGGATCCCGTCGGCCGAGCAAACGGTCCCTCTGCAGGGAGATGGGGACGAGGAGAAGGCGAGGAGATGGGAACGAGGAGATGGGGCGAGGAGGTGGAGATGGCGAGGGTTGGCGGTGAGGGTTGGGCGGAGGCGAGGAGATGGAATCAGCGGTCGCTGCAACGGGACTCACCATCGCTTCATCTGGGCCGAATCTGGAGTGCAGGGTGGGGCGGGGAGGAGGGGAGCAGGTGCGCAAGGGGCACGTGCCGCCGGAGACCCGATGATCCCGTTGACGTCGTCGCCCTCCTGATTGCCGGAGGCCCGTGGCCGGCATGAAGCACGCACGCGCGCGTTGGCAAGAAAGCCGGCCGCGGCGCCATGGTCGTGCCTGGACTGGTGGATCTGGGGGATGAAGGCTAGGGGAGAGGATGCGTGGCGGAGACGAGGTCA
>NC_041383.1:258865167-258891120 GCF_002162155.2 Triticum dicoccoides
GTGGAAGGAGGCTGGGGACGGGGAGGGGCTGGCGGTAGCGATGAGACAAGGACGAGGGAGGAGGAGTACAATGGGAGGAGACAGGCGGCGACAGAGGAAAAGGGAGCAGGAGCGGCAACGACGATGGTGATAAAAGTGAGCTAGGGTTTCATGGGTGGACGAGGATGAGAGGGAGGGGGCGAGTGTGATGGGGGGGGTGTGGGCTGCTATTAGATCCGTGCGCATCCGATGGTGCTAATCCATGATCCGCATGAGATTGTTTTGGACCAATCAAAACGCAGTACCCCTTTGATGATTTTAAGACCATTTAAATTGGTCATAATTGATTGAAAATAAGATGTTAAATCATGTCTGCTATTTGACGGCCTAGGAAATTTATAAAAACAAATAGAAATCAAAAAGCTTTGCATTGTGTCACCAAGTGTGACCTACTTTTCAGTAAGAATAATAAACTTCGAATAATGCAAATATCATAAAAAAGTGTTCTTAGAAATAAGTTTTTTGTAAGAGAATTATTTTTCGAGTGCCCAAAATGATTTTTCATGAAGAACCTAGCAAATATTTGTTGCAAATTTCTAACACATCAATTTTATAAAATCTTAGGTCATATTTAATGTTTAGTTGACCAAATGGTTGGGTGCTAAAAGCTTTGTTCCACCTCTGGTGAAAAAGACAAATTTCCGCCGATTTAGTAGGAAACGGGTCAAATTTGAACCACAGCTGCCTCATAGTTTAGTCTTTATTTTTTCCAAAAATCATTTCTAGGTACATAAGTATCTATTTAATCATATAAACACAAAAAAACAAGATTCAACCACTAGATAGGAACGGTCATGCCCGCCGATTTGACAGCATTTTGAAACAGGCATAAATAATTCAAAAAATCAAAAAATTGGAAAACCTCCGCATTGTGTCATTATATGTGACCAAGTTTCCAGGAAAACTAATAAACTTGTAATACGACAATTATTTTAAAAAAGTGTTCTCAAAAATGAGCTATCATGCGTGAAGATTCATGGCTTTCATGCCAAATGATCAATCTTATGGCCACATTCATGGCATAGTTTGTTCAAATGATCTCATATTATGCACAATGGTGCATCTTGGAATTCCAAACAATGTTGCCTAAGGTAGTTTTCATTTTCTTTGCACGGAAAATTCATTTTTCATTTTTCGAGTGCCCGAAATGAGTTTTTTTGTGAAGGACCTACCATATATTTGTTGCAAAATTGCACCAAATCAATTTTCTAAAATACTAGGACATATTTAATGCACAATTGACCAAATGGTTGGGTGTAAAAAGTTTTGATCCACCTCTCGTGAAAAAGACAAATTTCTGTCGATTCAGTTGGAAGCGAGTCAAATTTGAACTCCAGCTGCCTCATAGTTTGCTCTTTATTTTTTCCAAGAATCATTTATAGGTACATAAGTATCTATTTAATAAGAGAAACACCAAAAAAATCCAAGATTCAACCACTAACTAGGAACGGTCAAGCCCGCCGTTTTGACCGCATTTTGAAACAGGCATAAAAAATTCAAAAAAATCAAAAATTTGGAAAACCTTCACATTGTGTCATCATATGTGACCAAGTTGCCAAAAAAATAATAAACTTGTAATACGACAATTATTTTAGAAAAGTGTTCTCAGAAATGAGCTATCATGCGTGAAGATTCATGGCTTTTCAAGCCAAATGATCAATCTTATGGCCACATTCATGGCATAGTTTGTTCAAATGATCTCATATTGTGCACAAGGGTGCATGTTGGAATTCCAAACAATGTTGCCTAAGGGAGTTTTCATTTTCTTTGGACAAAAATTTGATTTTCCATTTTTCGAGTGCCCGAAATAAGTTTTTTGTGTGAAGGACCTCCCATATATTTGTTGCAAAATTGCACCAAATCATTTTTATAAAATACTAGGACATATTTAATGCACAATTAACAAAATGGTTGGGTGTAAAGTTTTTTGATCCACCTCTTGTGAAAAAGATAAATTTCTGCCGATTCAGGTGGAAGCGGGTCAAATTTGAACTACAGCTCCCTCGTAGTTTGCTCTTTGTTTTTTCCAAAAATTATTTCTAGGCACATAAGTATCTATTTAATCAGAGAAACACCAAAAAAATTCCAAGATTCAACCACTAGCTAGGAACGGTCAAGCCCGCCATTCTGACCGCATTTTGAAACGGGCATAAAAAATTCAAAAAATATCAAATAATTGGAAAACCTTCGCATTGTGTCATTATATGTGACCAAGTTGCCAGAAAAAATAATAAACTTGTAATACGACAATTATTTTAAAAAAGTGTTCTCAGAAATGAGCTATCATGCGTGAAGATTCATGGCTTTTCAAGCCAAATGATCAATCTTATGGCCACATTCATGGCATAGTTTGTTCAAATGATCTCATATTGTGCGCAAGGGTGCATTTTGGAATTCCAAACAATGTTGCCTAAGGGAGTTTTCATTTTCTTTGGACAAAATTTTCATTTTCCATTTTTTGAGTGCCCGAAATGAGTTTTTTTTGTGAAGGACCTACCATATATTTGTTGCAAAATTGCACCGAATCATTTTTATAAAATACTAGGGCATATTTAATGCACAATTGACAAAATGGTTGGGTGTAAAAAGTTTTGATCCACCTCACGTGAAAAAGACAAATTTCTGCCGATTTAGTTGGAAGCGGGTCAAATTTGAACTGTAGCTGCCTCATAGTTTGATATTTATTTTTTCCAAAAATCATTTCTAGGTACATAAGTATCTATTTAATGAGAGAAACATCAAAAATTTTCCAAGATTCAACCACTAGCTAGGAACGGTCATGCCCGTCGTTTTGACCGCATTTTGAAACGGGCATAAAAAATTCAAAAAATTCAAAAAATTGGAAAACCTTCGCATTGTGTCATTATATGTGACCAGGTTTCCAGGAAAAACAATAAACTTGTAATACGAAAATTAATTTAAAAAGTGTTCTCAGAAATGAGCTATCATGCATGAAGATTCATGGCTTTCAAGCCAAATGATCAATCTTATGGCCACATTCATGGCCTAGTTCGTTCAAATGATCTCATATTGTGCACAAGGGTGCATCTTGGAATTCCAAACAGTGTTGCCTAAGGGAGTTTTCATTTTCTTTGCACGGAAAATTCATTTTCCATTTTCTGAGTGCCCAAAATGAGTTTTTTTTTGTGAAGGACCTACCATATATTTGTTGCAAAATTGGACCAAATAAATTTTCTAAAATACTAGGCCATATTTAATGCACAATTGACAAAATGGTTGGGTGTCAAAAGTTTTGATCTACCTCTGGTGAAAAAGACAAATTCCCATCGATTCAGTAGGAAGCGGGTCAAATTTGAACTGCAACTGCCTCATAGTTTGCTATTTATTTTTTCCAAAAATCATTTCTAGTTACATAAGTACCTATTTAATCATAAATACATGGTTTGTGGAGATACGTCGAGATTTGGATGGTGGCCGAGGGCCCCAACTCTAGAGCGCGTAAACTCGCATGGTCGCCGCGTGGTCACCGCGTGACCTTGGCGTTGCCATGTGTTCTGGGAGGCCTAGGCATGTCTAGTGGGTTGGGCACTCCCCAGGTAGGTGCTAGGAATAAAATCACAACATAAGATTCTCACGAGGAGACCGATCGATGCTCAAACATGAATAAGCAGCCAAGTGTTTGATTAGTGGTACGGGAAATTCACATGGCTAATGGGCGTGAGTTTTGGCTGAGGATGATCAGTTACTAAGAAGACCATCTTTACAAATTTTTAGCTCAAAAGGAGGAGCCTGGGTGGTACTTGCTTTGCAAAGTACCACACTGGACATAAATACGAATGTTGAAGCTGGGCTCAATATAATGAATGGATTGAGCTGGCATTTGGTGAAGGATGGTTATTTGGTAATAGGAAAGCACTGTAGAAAATGGATACCATTTGGACATGCCAAAGTGGTACTTCCTTCACAAAGTGTTTTTCTAAACAAAATAGGAAAATGAATATTTTTGAATTATTTTTGAACTAGGCAAGGAAGGTTTTTTACATATTTTCCGAAGATATGACCCAAAGAATTTATGAGATTTTTTTGGGAATTTTGGAATGATAGAAATATAGGTTGCTTCACAACCCAGGGCAAAAACTGCCACATGGACATGACACATAGGCAAAACTGATGAGGTGGCGCCTAGTGATAGCAACCCACCACAATTTACAAGGTTATGACCATCTATATTGGTCATGATCAGCTAGAAATAAGGCAGCGGACCAGTGCTATCTGCTTTATGACCATTTCGTGTAAGGAATTACGACCTTTCTGACCAAAATGGTCATTATAGTTTAGGGTTTGGAGCCCCCCGAACAGCTTTTGACCAAGTGGTCTGAAATGGTCCTAGATCTATGACCAATTCTTCCAGGGTCACTGACAGAAGGTCACTAGTTGACATATTTCTTGTAGTGTAGCCATGTCAACTTGCAGATAGGGTTCCACAATGAAAAAGTACAAGATGTATGTGGCAATTTCATGGAACATCGCAAAAAAGGAGAGGTAATGGTGAGCCTATACAGTGTGCTATGGTACGTCACTCCTCCATTGCAATCATCGTGACATGTTATTTGTATGTCAGCTCTATTAGCCAAGTTTCTTAGGGACAATTATTACGAGTTATCCTAAGAAAATAAGCACCTGTGAATATAAGCTCCATGTAATAAGCCAACCAGTTCTTTTCATTCCGTTTTCAGCTTATCTTTGGTATGATCAGTGGAAAGTCTAGATTGCATTATTCTTTTTCATTTTGCTGCCCATATGAAAATTAATTTGACTTGCAAACATCACAAATTGAACCTAGTGTAGTAATTAATATGATAGGAAAACAAACCATCACTATTTGCTCAAAATGCAAATACAAAGATACCATCTACTTGGCACAATCTACTTTGGTTAATGTTTTCCGTAGAGATCCCATTGCCTAATTTAAACGAAGAATGCATGACCCACATTTAAATGAAGAACAATTATTTATTGAAATTCGATGGTCCAAGTGGTTGGTTATTATCATATAGCAGCACCACCTGAAAGCATCATATAGCAGCAGCAGCAGCTCATAGCAACTCATCATACAACAGCAGCAGTGTGCAATTCATCATATACTAGCAGCAGCTCATAGCAATTCATCATATAGCAGCAGCACGAGCAGCTCATAGCAATTCATCATATAGCAGCAGCAGGAGCAGCTCATAGCAATTCATCATATAGCAGCAGCAGGAGCAGCTCATAGCAATGCATCATATAGCAGCAGCAAGACTAGCTCATAGCAATTCATCATATAGCATCAGCAGGAGCAGCTTATAGCAACTCATCATATAGCAGCAACAACAACTCATAGCAATTCATCATATAGCAGCAGCAGTAGCTCATAGCAATTCATCATATAGCAGCAGCAGGAGCAGCTCATAGCAATGCATCATATAGCAGCAGCAGAAGCAGCTCATAGCAATTCATCGTATAGTGGATCAGAATGAAAATTTGGCAAAATATCAGAGGAGATCCTCACCTTGTTGGATGAGCTCATCCTTAAACAGCACATCAAGGCCATGGCCTAGGAGGAGGGAAGGGGGAATAAGGTGCCTTCTACTGCAGTGTGGCATCAGCCATAGTTGTGCAGCGCCTGCTGGAGTAGTGCGTTGGACGAACCACAATGGAGCAGCTGCTTGAGACCATGAGAATGAGGGGCGGCACCAGAGGGAGGAGAAGCCAGGGAGATTTGCCCCTACCCGCCGGCCATGTAGCCTAGCTGGACATAGCATCGTCGAGTACCAGGCCAGATGGGACCAGTGGTGATGGCTCGCTGGAGGAACCCTAGTGCTGCAGGCAGGGGATCGAGGTAGAGGGAAAGGGGAGAGGAGATGCAAGCGGGCGGGGCAATGAACTCTTGCGTGTTTGTTTTTACTTGAGGGTCAGGTGTGACACGGGCATCGGCAGTTGCATTTTGAGTGTAATATAGGTAGACAACAGAGTCATTTGACTATTCCCCTTCCCTTCAATTTTTAGTGAGGTTCTACCCAAAACACCCCCCTCCAAAGCGAAATTAGTTAAGCCCAAGCCCATAACTCAAAAATGACTTCTTTACATCTTTTATGGCTTATTTTGACACTAAGCCCTGAAAAGGCGGAATCGAACTGGCCCTTAACCTATAATTCAATTGTGCGTGCAATGATGAATCACTCCTGCCTGCTATAGTGTACATTTAGGCATCATCATACATGGCATAACCTAATACATGTGCATTCCATTGTAGAATCTGGAATATGCAATGTTTATGTTAGTTCATACGTTGCACATGATGTTTAAATGCCCCTTAAATATGGTCAGTCAAGTGATGGTCTTTAAGCCTCCTTCTTTGCTTCTTTTCTTGATATGTAAGATTTGCTCACACATCTGTTCAATTGCTTGTTTGCATCAGCCAGTCATACTAGGACTGTTTGCTTTGATTACTTGTTGTTCTTGACCTAACACTTTAACAGAGCTTGTCAACGATTTAAACACTAAGGGCTGCTGTAGTGGGGCCTTGTCTAACTCATAGGTGACATAAAGGTTTGGCTGTACACTAAAGTAGGCTCTCCAAGAGTACCTGAAGATCCAGTTTGAAGGTATGCCTAGTTTTTACATAGTGCAGACATAGTAAATGCTCATTTCATTGTGTGCAAGTGCAAGAGATGTAGCATGTTTCATTATGTGGTGTTGTTTTGTTATAATATCATCCTTTTGTGTTCACAGACTGAAAAGTATGCATATTTATCTTCCAAGGAGACGAGTAACTAGTTTGTGTCACCTTGCAGAGGGGGTGCAATGAAGATAAGATTGAGGATTTCCAAGTACAAGATGTTAGGAAGGAGCCTTGCAAGAGAAGTAGGAGTTGTGCTGAGCCTCTTCAACCTGTTAAGGTAAGTCACTGTATGCAACTCAACAGTTCAATTCCTTGTTTGTTTCAGGCATAGTTAATTTGCTCTTTTCAATTGCTTTATTTGTTCTCAGTTAATGAGATGCCCAAAGAATCATGCCTGATGTTGGGTACTTGTATAACTATTAGTTGACATAATTAAAGGCCTTACCATTTAATTACTCGGCCGAAGTGTGCTTGGAGCTTTGGAGTCTATTAACCACCTATTATTGCATGAGGCTCACAATCTAGTTTATACTAGGCTAATGATTGCATAGTTTTGCTTGTTGTAGTATGTTTGTATGAAACCCTCTGCTGTTCATTATGCTCCCTAAGACTATAATTGAGCTACAGAATGGCCAAATGCTTGCTTACTTATACGCAACGTGGTGTCTAAATTTGTAACTTGTCTGTGTTTTGGATCGGGCCCCAACATCATGCTCCTCTGGTGAGCTAAGAGAGATTTCTGTATGCATGATGCACATAATATCTTTTTTATAATTTCAAAATATCACCTGCTTATGCTTCATGACGTGTAACATTATTGTTAGTCCTGTTTTGCCATGTAGTAAAAAATAGTGTCTTGCTCTCTTCACTATTGTAACTATATTTTTTCCCTAGTCATGTGTACTTACAGAAACATTTCACGATGAAGTGACATCAACACAAAGATCTGCGAGTAGTGCGGCATGGCCGTTACCGAATGATTATGGATTGGAATTGGAGTGTGCTGATGTTCTCGAGCATAAACTAGAGGTGGCAAGACAACGTGTACATGATTGTCAACATACGATCAACAAGTTGAGACTGGACATGCATGTATTAGATGCAGGAGTCAAAAAAATGAAACAAGACACTGAGGTAACCACAAAGGAATTGGAGATTTTGCAGACTGAAATTTGTGCTATCTGAATTCGGCCAATCCTATTTTCTCAAGAGATTATAGTTCAAATGGAGTTAAGTTGATGCGCGTCCATGATGTATGAGTTGTATTTGCCGAGTGTATGTAATTTGCAGTTTGTGTATGTTTTATTAGCACCTGTGCCGAACCATAATGCCCAGTGGGTATAATCGACTGTAATTTCTTTATTGTATAGTGTAGGATTATTCTACGTTTCTATGCCTTGGTCTCTTTGTTGTATAGTGTATGTTTTTTAGAGGTGATAGTATAGAGTAGGATAATTCTTTGAATATGCTATATCGTTCGAACGTGGGCCAACTCGCCCAAACATTGTAGTGACCATGGCCCTCCACGGCTGTACTATCCATGGGCCATCTACGGGACAGACGATCCATGGCCTTCTATGGGCCGTCGTATCCATGGGCCTTTAATGGGCCGTCAGATCCATGGGCCTTCTATGTCTCGTAGGATCCATGGGCTTGTACGGGCCGACTCATCTATGGGCCTTGTACGGGCCTTTAATGGGCCGTAGACGGGCTAGAGTGGAAAACATACGTTTTACGGGCTGACCATAACAGGCCGTTAATAGGCTGTATTTGGTGATGCTATGAAAATGGCCCAACAGATTAACGGTCCACAAACGGGCCGACTGTAATGACAGGCTGAATTTGGCCCACAAGCAGAAAATGATAGTAACGGGCCGTAAGTAACCGAATGCTGCAAATGAGCCCTAGAATAAATGGGCCCTCAGAAGGCCGAAAGATAACTTGGCTGGAAACTGGCCAATGGAATAACGGGCCGTTAATGGGTAGAAAGTGGTACACTGTTCATTATGGGCCAGTTAGCCCACGGGCTGTTAATGGGCCAAGAGTTACAAAGGGCCTCATATGGGCCGAAAGAAGTCATGGGCCACACATGGGCCGGAAGTTAAAACGGGCTGGAATCATATTGGACGGCCCAGATGACGCTACGGGGCCTAATTCGGAGAGGTCATAATGGGCCCTGGGTTAGCGGGCTATAAATGGGCTATATGCGAACAGGCCGTTAAGAGGCTTTTCGTGGGCCGGTCCGCCACCTTTTGACCAAGTCAAACGGGCCGGCCTTTTCATAGGAATGGGCCTCTGTTGGGCCATGCCACGTGTTGCCGTATCATAGGCGCCTTCGGTCCAATGAGTGGATGACATCTGTCCCAACGGTGAGCCGACACATGTTTCCTCCAGCCAATGATGATTTTACACATGGAAAATCCCCATTGGTCGGGGCTGTTAACGGGTTATCGGATCCAAAACCGGACCCGGTAGCTTAATGGCGTTCCGTTACGGTGGATGCCACGTGTCGGTCACCCTTGACGAAAGCACTTATGTGACGAGTGATTTATCGTCATGGAAGTGGACACTTCCGTGATGATAATTTTGGTAATGTCATGGAACACTTCTACGACAGCACAGGTATGACTATCTTGATTCTGTCATAAAATCGTCATGGATGTACATGCATGACAAAAAACGCGACCTACTATGACAAACACGTATCATCACGGAAGTGTATTTTTTTTGTAGTGGTATGATTTGCATGTCTCAAGTGATTCAAAATCAAGTGAGTCCAAATGATCCATCTGCATGGAGTTTCTTCATGCGTATATACCAATAGACATGGTTCGCATGTCTCAAACTTTTCAAAAACGAGTGAGTCTAAAGATCCATCAACATGGAGCTTCTTCATGCATTTTATACCAATATGACTCAAATTGTAGTGCCACAAGTAGGTGGTATTATCATTACTATCTTATATCTTTTGGCATGAACATGTGTATCACTACGACCGAGATTCAATAAACCATTCATTTTAGGTGTAAGACCATTGAAGGTATTATTCAAATAAACAGAGTAACCACTATTCTCCTTAAATGAATAAACGTATTGCGATAAACATAATCCAATCATGTCTATGCTCAACACAAACACCAAATAATTATTATTTAGGTTTAGCAACAATCCCGATGGTAGAGGGAGCGTGCGATCTTTGATCACATCAACCTTGGAAACACTTCCAACACGTTATTGTCATCTCACCTTTAGCTAGTCTCCGTTTATTCCGTAGCTTTTTATTTCGAGTTACTAACACTTAGCAACCAAACCGGTATCTAATACCCTGGTGCTACTAGGAGTACTAGTAAAGTACACATTAATATAAGGTATATCCAATATACTTTTGTCGACCTTGCCAGCCTTCTCATCTACCAAGTATCTAGGGATAATTCTGCTTCAGTGACCGTTCCCCTCATTACAGAAGCACATAGTCTCGGGTTTGGGTTCAACCTTGGGTTTCTTCACTAGAGCAGCAACTGATTTTCCGTTTCATGAAGTATTCCTTCTTGCCCTTGTTGAAACTAGTGGTTTTACTAACCATCAACAATTGATGCTCCTACTTGATTTCTACTTTCGCGGTGTCAAACATCGCGAATAGCTCAAGGATCATCATATCTATCCCTGATATGTTATAGTTCATCACGAAGCTCTAGTAGCATGGTGGCAGTGACTTTGGAGAACCATTACTATCTCATCTGGAAGATTAACTCCCACTCGATTCAAGCGATTGTAGTATTCAGACAATCTGAGCACATGCTCAACAATTGAGCTCTTCTCCCTTCGTTTGCAGGCTTAAGAAACTTGTCAGAGGTCTCATACCTCTTGACGTGAGCACGAGCATGAAACCCCAATTTCAGTCCTTAACATCTCATATGTTCTGCGACGTTTCAAAAACGTCTTTGGCACCTCAATTCTAAACCGTTTAGTATTACACACTAAACTATCACGTAGTCATCAAAACGTGTATGTCAGATGTTTGCAACATCCACAAACGACGCTCGAGGTTCAGCACACCGAGCGGTGCATTAAGGACATAATCCTTCTACGCGGCAATGAGGACAATCCTCAGTATATGGACCCAGTCCACACAATTGCTAATGTCAACTTTCAAATAAAATTTTCTCTAGGAACATATCTAAAATAGTAGAACTAAAGGACAAGCTACAACATAATTTGCAAAGACCTTTTGACTATGTTCATGATAATTAAGTTCATCTAATCAATTATTTAGTGAACTCCCACTTACATAGACATCCCTCTAGTCATCTAAGTGATACATGATCCGAATCGACTAGGCCGTGTCCGTTCATCACGTGAGATGGACTAGTCATCAACGGTGAACATCTCCATGTTAATCGTATCTACCATACGACTCATGTTCGACCGTTCGGTCTCTCGTGTTCCGAGGCCATGTCTGTACATGCTAGGCTCGTCAAGTCAACCTAAGTGTTTTGCGTGTGTAAATCTGGCTTACACCCATTGTATGCGAACATTAGAATCCATCACACCCGATCATCACGTGGTGCTTCGAAACAACGAACTTTCACAACGGTGCACATTAAGGGGAACACTTTCTTGAAATTTTAGTGAGGGATCATCTTATCTATGCTACCGTCATTCTATGCAAATAAGATGTAAACATGACAAACATCACATGCAAATCATAAAGTGACATGATATGGCCAATATCATCTTGCGCCTTTGATCTTCATCTTCGAGGCGCGGCATAATCACCATCATCACCGGCATGACACCATGATCTCCATCATCGTGTCTTCATGAAGTTGTCTCGCCAACTATTACTTCTACTACCATGGCTAACTATTAGCAATAAAGTAAAGTAATTACATGGCAATCTCATTGACACGTAGGTCATAGAATAAATTAATACAACTCCTATGGCTCCTACTGGTTTACTCATTGATATGCAAGTCGTGATTCCTATTACAAGAACATGATCAATCTCATACATCACATATACCATTCATCACATCCTTTTGGCCATATCACATCACATAGCATACCCTACAAAAACAAGTTAGACGTCCTCTAGCATGTTTTACGTGGCTACTATGGGTTTCTAGCAAGAACGTTTCTTACCTACGCATAAGCCACAACGGTGATATGCCAATTGCTATTTACCCTTCATAAGGACCCTTTTCATTGAATCTGATTCGACTAAAGTGGGAGAGACAGACACCCGCTAGCCACCTTATGCATCAAGTGCATGTCAGTCGGTGGAACCTGTCTCACGTAAGCGTACGTGTAAGGTCGGTCCGGGCCGCTTCATCCCACAATGCCGTCGAGTCAAGATAAGACTAGTAACGGTAAGCAAATTGAACAAACAATCGCCCACAACTACTTGTGTTCTACTCGTGCATAGAATCTACGCATAGACCTAGCTCATGATGCCAATGTTGGGGAACGTAGCAATAATTCAAAATTTTCCTACGTGTCACCAAGATCAATCTAGGAGATGCTAGCAACGAGAGAGAGAAGGGACTGCATCTTCATACCCTTGAAGATCGCTAAGCGGAAGCGTTACAAGAACACGGTTGATGGAGTCGTACTCGCGGCGATTCAAATCGTGGAAGATCCGATCTACGTGGAGTCAAACGGACAGTGCCTCCACGTTGAACACATGTACAGCCCGGGGATGTATCTCCTTCTTGATCCAGCAAGGGGAGAGGAGAAGTTGAGGGAGAGCTCCGGTAGCACGACGGCGTGGTGGTGGAGCTTGTGGATTTTCTGCAGGGCTTCGCCAAGCTCTACAGAGGAGGAGGAAGTGTTTTAGGAGGGAGGGGCTGCTCCAGGGGAAGGGTGCGACTGCCCTCTCTCTCCCTCACTATATATAGGGGGAAGGGTGGAGTAGGAGGTGCCCTAGGGTTTCCCTAGGGGAGGGGCGGCGGCCACAGGGGAAACTCTGGATGGGTATGGGCGCCCCCACCCCTAGGAAACTTGCCCCCAAGCCGGGAGGGGCGGCTGCCCTAGGGGAGGCGCCCCCACCTCTCCAAGTTAGGTGAGATGGGGTGGGAGGGGCGCACAACCCCTTAGTGGGCTGATGTGACCCCTCCCCTTGGCCCATAAGCCCCCCCCCCAACGCTTGTCGGGGCCTCCGAAACCCCTTTCAGACACGCTGGTCGTCACTCGGTACCCCCGGAACAAATCCGGACTCCAATACCCTTCATCCAATATATCGATCTTCACATCTGGACCATTCCGGAGTTCCTTGTCATGTCCGGGATCTCATCCGAGACTCCGAACAACCTTCGCTAACCACATACTATTTCCCATAACAACTCTAGCATCACCAAACCTTAAGTGTGTAGATCCTACGGGTTCGGGAACCATGCAGACATGACCGAGACATCTCTCTGGAAAATAACCAACAACTGGATCTGGATACCCATGTTGGCTCCCACATCTTCCACGATGATCTCATCGGATGAACCACGATGTCGGGGATTCAATCAATCCCTTATACAATTCCCTTTGTCTATCGGTATGTTATTTGGCCGAGATTCGATCGTCGGTATCCCCATACCTCGTTCAATCTTGTTACCGGCAAGTCTCTTTACTTCTTTCGTAATGCATGATCCTGTGACTAACTCCTTAGTCACACTGAGCTCATTATGATGATGCATTACCGAGTGGGCCAAGAGATACCTCTCCATCATACGGAGTGAAAAATCCTAGTCTCGATTCGTGCCAACTCAACAGACACTTTCGGAGCTACCTGTAGTGCACCGTTATAGCCACCCAGTTACGTTGTGACGTTTGGTACACCCAAAGCATTCCTACGGTATCTGGGAGTTGCACAATCTCATGGTCTAAGGAATTGATACTTGACATTAGAAAAGCTCTTAGCAGACGAACTACACGATCTTGTGCTATGCTTAGGATTGGGTCTTGTCCATCACATCATTCTCCTAATGATGTGATCCCGTTATCAATGACATCCAGTGTCCATGGTCAGGAAACCATAACCATCTATTGATCAACGAGCTAGTCAACTAGAGGCTTACTAGGGACACATTGTGGTCTATGTATTCACACATGTATTACGGTTTCCAGTTAATACAATTATAGCATGAATAATAGACAATTGTTATGAACAAGGAAATATAATAATAACCATTTTATTATTTCCTCTAGGCATATTTCCAACACTAGAGCTATAAGTGTATGAAAGCTCAATAAAAGAAACTAAGTGGGTGTGCATCCAACTTGCTTGCTCATGAAGACCTAGGGCACTTTGAGGAAGCCCATCATAGGAATATACAAGCCAAGTTCTATAATGAAAAATTCCCACTAGTATACGAAAGTGACAACATAGGAGACTTTCTATCATGAAGATCATGGTGCTACTTTAAAGCACACGTGTGGTAAAAGGATAGTAGCATTGTCCCTTCTGTATTTTTTTCTCTCATTTTTTATTTGGGCCTTTTATCCTTTTTATGGCCTCTTTTTTTTATTTTTTATTTTTCGTCTGGAGACTCATCCCGACTTGTGAGGAAATCATAGTCTACATCATCCTTTCCTCACTGGGACAATGCTCTAATAAAGAAGATCATCACACTTTTATTTACTTACAACTCAAGAATTACAACTCAATAGTTAAAACAAAATATGACTCTATGTGAATGCCTCCGGCGGTGTACTGGGATGTGCAATGATTCAAGAGTGACATGTATGAAAAATTATGAACGGTGGCTTTGCGACAAATACGATGTCCACTACATGATCATGCAAGGCAATATGACAATGATGGAGCGTGTCATAATAAATGGAATGGTGGAAAGTTGAATGGCAATATATCTCGGAATGGCTATGGAAATTCCATAATAGGTAGGTATGGTGGCTGTTTTGAGGAAGGTATATGGTGGGTGTATGGTACCGGCGAAAGTTGCGCGGCACTAGAGAGGCTAGCAATGGTGGAAGGGTGAGAGTGCGTATAATCCATGGACTCAACATTAGTCATAAAGAACTCACATACTTATTGCAAAAATTTATTAGTTATCGAAACAAAGTATTACGCGCATGCTCCTAGGGGGGTAGATTGGTAGGAAAAGACCATCGCTCGTCCCCGACCGCCACTCATAAGGAAGACAATCAATAAATAAATCATGCTCCAACTTCATCACATAACGGTTCACCATACGTGCATGCTACGGGAATCACAAACTTTAACACAATTATCTTTCAAATTCACAACTACTCTACTAGCATGACTCTAATATCACCATCTTCATATCTCAAAACAATCATAAAGAATCAAACTTCTCATAGTATTCAATGCTTATATGAAAGTTTTTATTATACCCATCTTGGATGCCCATTATATTAGGACTAATTTTATAACCAAAGCAAATTACCATGATGTTCTAAAAGACTCTCAAAATAATATAAGTGAAGCATGAGAGATCAACAATTTCTATAAAATAAAACCACCACCGTGTTCTAAAAAGATATAAGTGAAGCACTAGAGCAATATTGTCTAGCTCAAAAGATATAAGTGAAGCACATAGAGTATTCTAATAAATTCCGATTCATGCATGTATCTCCCAAAAGGTGTGTACAGAAAGGATGATTGTGGTAAACTAAAAATCAAAGACTCAAATCATACAAGACACTCCAAGCAAAACACATATCATGTGGTGAATAAAAATATAGCCTCAAGTAAAGTTACCGATAGATGAAGACGAAAGAGGGGATGCCTTCCGGGGCATCCCCAAGCTTAGGCTTTTGGTTGTCCTTGAATTTACATTGGTTTGCCTTGTGCATCCCCAATCTTAGGCTCTTGCCACTCCTTATTCGAAAATCAATCAAATCTTTACCCAAAAACTTGAAAACTTCACAACAAAAACTTTGACAGAAAATCTCATGAGCTCCGTTAGTATAAGAAAATAAACCACCACTTTAAGTTACTGTAATGAACTTATTATTTATTTATATTGGTTTTAAAACTACTGTATTCCAACTTCTCTATGGTTCATACCCCCCGATACTACTCATAGATTCATCAAAATAAGCAAACAACACACGAAAAACAGAATCTATCAAAAACAGAACAGTCTGTACCAATCTGTAACTTTCGAATACTTCTGTAACACTAAAAACTCTGAAATAAATTGGTGGACGTGAGGAATGTTTATATTAATCATCTGCAAAAATAATTAACCTAAAAGAACTCTTTTGTAAAAAATGAAAGCTATTCTCTTAAGCGCAAAAGTTTCTGTTTTTTACAGCAAGATCGCAAAGACTTCACCCAAATCTTTCCAAAGGTTTTACTTGGCACAAACACTAATTAAAACATAAAACCTCATCTAAACAGAAGCTAGATGAATTATTTATTACTAAACAGGAGCAAAAAGCAAATAATAAAATTTGGTTGTCTCCCATCAAGCGCTATCGTTTAACGCCCCTAGCTAGGCATTAAGATTTCGATCATGCTCACATGAAAGACAAGAATTCAAGCGCAAGGTGAGCATCATGAAACTCATGACAAACACATCTAAGTCTAACGTACTTCCTATGCATAGGCATCTTATAGGAAAAAAATTATCATATCAAGCAAAAACTAGCATATGCAAGGAAGCGGAAAGAGACAATAGCAATCTCAACATAACGAGAGGTAATTTAGTAACATGAAAATTTCTATAACCATATTTTCCTCTGTGATAATAATTACATGTGGGATCATAAGAAAATTCAACAAAATAGCTATCACTTAACATATTCTCAACACGATCCACATGCATGCAAAGTTGACACTCTTCCAAAATAGTGGGATTAACATTAACTAAAGTCATGACCTCTCCAAACCTACTTTTATCAAAAACTTCATAAGATTGAATATTCTCCAAATATGTGGGATCTAAAGTTGACACTCTTCCAAACCCACTTTCAATAATACTGCAAGCATTATTATCAATCTCATATTCATCATGGGGCATAAATAAATTTTCAAGATCATAAGAAGAACCACCCCATTCAATATCATTGCAACAAGTCATAGACAGAGCAAAACTAGCATCCCCAAGCTTACGGTTTTGCGTATTATTAGCACAATTGACATCAATATAATTTATAGTAGAATCATTGCAATCATGCTTTTTATTCAAGGAGCTATCGTGAATCTCTTCATAAATTTCTTCATCACAATTTTCAGATTCATGAATTTCATGCAAAACTCACTAGCAATTGGTTCATCATAATTGGATCTCTTAAAAAGATTAGCAAGTGGATGAGGATACATAAACTTAGATTTTTAGCAAGCGAAGATGCAAGCATATAGAAGGCACATGGTAACACAAGCAAACAAAAGAATGAACAGAAGAAGGGCGAAAGAAAAGGCAAATCTTTTTGAAAATCATTTTAGCAGTGGGGGAGAGGAAAACGGGAGGCAAATGGCAAATAATGTAATGCGAGGGAGAAGAGTTTATGATGGGTACTTTGTATGGCTTGACTTCACGTAGATCTCCTCGGCAATAGCGCCAGAAATTGGCAAGTGGACGGGAGATCAAATCTTGTCTTGACTTGGCGTAGGTCTCCCCGGCAACGGCGCCAGAAATCCTTCTTGCTGCCTCTTGAGCTTGCATTGGTTTTTCCCTTGAAGAGGAACGAGTGATGCAGCAAAGTAGCGTAAGTATTTCCCTCAGTTTTGAGAACCAGGGTATCAATCCAGTAGGAGACGACGCATAAGTCACCTAGTACCTGCACAAACAATCAAGAACCTTGCAACCAACGTGATAAAGGGGTTGTCAATACCTTCACGGTCACTCGCATAAGTGAGATCTAATAAAGATAGCAAAGTAAGCAGACTACGGCATAGCCTAGTGGTGGGAAGGGGCTGATGCCTTCCCACCCACCCAGGTTCAAGGCATGATACTTGCAATTTGGGTTTGTTACACCAATTACACTGTAGGGGGTTCCCTTACAGTCTTTCTGTCAAAAAAAAGATACCAAAGTAAATATTTTTGGTATTTTGTTGTATAGATTGGAAAGTAAACATTGCAAAATAGTAAACGAGATGCGATATAATGGAAAAGAGATGTAATATAATAGAAAAGAGACCCGGGGCCCATAGGTCTCACTAGTGGCTTCTCTCAAGATAGCATGTATTACGGTGGGTGAACAAATTACTGCCGAGCAATTGATAGAAAAGTGCATAATTATGAAGACATCTAAGGCAATGATCATGAACATAGGCATCCGTCCGTGTCAAGTAGACCGAAACGATTCTGCATCTACTACTATTACTCCACACATCGGCCGCTATCCATCATGCATCTAGAGTATTAAGTTCATAAGAACGGAGTAACGCATTAAGCAAGATGACATGATGTAGAGGGATAAACTCAAGCAATATGATATAAACCCCATCTTTTTATCCTTGATGGCAACAATACAATATGTGCCTTGCTGCCCCTACTGTCACTGGGAAAGGACACCACAAGATTGGAACCAAAGCTAAGCACTTCTCCCATTGCAAGAAAGATCAATCTAGTAGGCCAATCTAAACCGATAATTTGAAGAGACTTGCAAAGATATCAAATCATGCATATAAGAATTCAGAGAAGAACCAAATAATATTCATAGATAATCTTGTTCATAAATCCACAATTCATCGGATCTCGGCAAACACATCGCAAAAGAGTATTACATCAAATAGATCTCCAAGAACATCGAGGAGAACTTTGTATTGAGAATCAAAGAGAGAGAAGAAGCCATCTAGCTAATAACTATGGACCATAAGGTCTGTGGTAAACTACTCACGCTTCATCGCAGAGGCAATAGTGTTGATGTAGAAGCCCTTTGTGATCGATTCCCCCTCCGGCAGATCGCCGGAAAAGGCCCCAAGATGGGATCTCACGGGTACAGAAGGTTGCGGCAGTGGAAAAGTGGTTTCTTGGATCCCCTGATGTTTCTAGGGTATAAGAGTATATATAGGCGAAAGAAGTACGTCGCTGGAGCTGTGAGGGGCCCACGAGGGTGGGGGCGTGCCTACCCCTTGGGCGCGTCCTCCTACCTCATGGCCTCCTCGTGGCATTCCAGACTTGAACTCCAAGTCTTCTGGTTTGCTTTCGGTCCAAGAAAGATCATCGCGAAGGTTTCATTCCATTTGGACTCCCTTTGGTATTCCTTTTCTGCAAAGCTCTAAAATAGGCAAAAAAAAAACAGAAAGTGGCACTGGGCCTCCGGTTAATAGATTAGTCCCAAAAATAATATAAAAGAGCATATTAAAGCCCATTAAACATCCAAAATAGATAATATAATAGCATGGAACAATCAAAAATTATAGATACGTTGGAGACGTATCAGGACCCACTCCACATCATTGCAACTATCATCTTTCAACTTATTTTTCTCTAGGAACATATCAAAAATAAACGTAGGGGAGCTACAAGGCGAGCTATTGATCTACAACATAATTTGCAAATACTATCATGACTAAGTTCATGTTAAATGAAGTTCAATTAATCAAATTACTTAAGAACTCCCACTTACATAGATATCCCTCAAGTCATCTAAATGATACATGATCCAAATCAGCTAACCCACGTCTCATCATCACGTGAGATGGGGTAGTCATCAATGGTGAACATCTCTATGTTGATCATATCTATTATATGACTCGCGTTCGACCTCTCAGTCTCTAGTGTTCCGAGGCCATGTCTGTACATGCTAGGCTCGGCAAGTTTAACTCGAGTATTCCGCATGTGCAGAACTATCTTGCATCCGTTGTATGTGAACGTAGAGTCTATGACACTTGATCATCACGTGGTGTCTCAACAGGACAAACTGTTGCAACTGTGCATACACAGGGAGAACACTTATACCTTTAAATTTTAGTTAAGGGATCATATTACGATGCTACCATCGTACTAAGCAAAATAAGATGTATAAAGATAAACATCTCATGCAATCAAAATATGTCACATGATATGGCCATCATCATCTTGTGCTTTTGATCTCCATCTCCAAAGCATCCTCATGATATCCATCATCACCGGCTCGACACCTTGATCTCCATAGTTGCGTCGTGGTCGTCTAGCCAACTATTGCTTCTACAACTATTGCTACAGCTTAGTGATAAAGTAAAGCAATTACATGGCATTTGCATTTCATACAATAAGGAGACAACCATAAGGCTCTTACTGGTTGCCGATAACTTCTACAAAACATGATAATCTCATACAATAACATATATCACATCATGTCTTGACCATATCACATCACAACATGCCCTGCAAAAACAAGTTAGACGTCCTCTACTTTGTTGTTGCAAGTTTTACGTGGCTGCTACGGGCTTCAAGCAAGAACCGTTCTTACCTACGACACGGAAACCACAACGGTGATTTATCAAGTTTACTGTTTTAACCTTCAACAAGGACCAGCCGTAGTCAAATTTGATTCAACTAAAGTAGGAGAAACAGACACCCGCCAGCCACCTTTATGCAAAACTAGTTGCATGTCTGTTAGTGGAACCAGTCTCATGAACGTGGTCATGTAAGGTTGATCCAGGCCGCTTCATCCAATAATACCGCTGAATCAAAATAAGACATTGGTGGTAAGCAGTATGCCGATCATCACCCACAACTCTTTGTGTTCTACTCGTGCATATCATCTACGCATAGACCTAGCTCTGATACCACTGTTGGGAACATAGCTTGCAATTTCAAAAAAAATCCTACGCTCACGCAAGATCTATCTAGGAGATGCATAGCAACGAGGAGGAGAGAGTGTGTTTACGTACCCTCATAGACTGTAAGTGAAAGCGTTTGACAACGCTGTTGATGTAGTCGAACTCCTTCTAGCTCCGACCGATCAAGTACCGAACGTACGGCACCTCCGAGTTTTGCACACGTTCAGCTCGGTGACGTCCCTCGCCTTCTTGACCCAACAAGGTGTCGAGATATAGTAGATGAGTTTCGTCAGCACGACGGTGTGGTGACGGTGATGGCGAATTGATCCGCACAGGGCTTCGCCTAAGCACCGCGAGAATAGGATCGGGGGTGTAAACTATGGAGGGGGGCGCCGCACACGGCTAACAATTTATGTTTTCTGGTGCTAGGGCAGCCCCCTTCACATAAATATAGGTTGGAGGGAGAGGGGAGGCATCCATGGGGCGCCCCAAGTAGGATCTGAATCCTACTTGGGGTTTTCCCAAGTGCCCCCCCCCCCCCATAAATTGCCGGAGGGGGAAGGAAATGGGGAAGAAGGAAGTAGTACTTCCTAATTTTCCTTTTTCCCTTCCCCTCTTTCCTTCTCCTCTTTGGGCGGCCTATATGGGGGGCGCACCAGCCCCCTTGTGGCTAGTGCGTTTCCCCTCTTGGCCCATAAGGCCCATATCTTTTGCCGGGGGTGCCCGGAACCCCTTCTGGTGATCCGACCTGTACCTAGTACCTTAAAGAACACTTCCGATGTCCGTATACCATCGTCCTATATATCAATCTTTACCTTCAACCATTTCGAGACTCCTCATCATGTTTATGATCTCATCTGGGACTCCGAACAACATTTGGTCATCAAATCACATAACTCATATAATACTATATCATCATCGAATGTTAAGCGTGCGGACCCTACGGGTTCGAGAATTATGTAGACATGACCGAGACACCTCTCCGATAAATAACCAATAGCGGAACCTGGATGCTCATATTGGCTCCCACATATTTTACGAAGATCTTTATTGGTCGAACTATTATGACAATATACGTTATACCCTTTGTCCATCAGTATGTTACTTGCCCGAGATTCGATCATCGATATCTTCATACCTAGTTCAATCTCGTTACCGACAAGTCTCTTTACTCATTCCGTAATACATCATCCTTCAACTAACTCATTAGTCACTTTGCTTGCAAGGTTTCTTATGATGTGTATTACCGAGAGGGCCCAGAGATACCTCTCTGATACTCGGAGTGACAAATCCTAATCTCGATCTATGCCAACCCAACAAACACCTTTGGAGATACCTTCAGAGCATCTTTATAATCACCCAGTTACTTGTGACGTTTGATAGCACACAAAGTATTCCTCCGGTATCCGGGAGTTGCATAATCTCATAGTCGGAGGAATATGTATTTGACATGAACAAAGTAATAGCAATAAAACCGAACGATCATAATGCTAAGCTAACGAATGGGTCTTGTCCATCACATCATTCTCCTAATGATGTGATCCCGTTCATCAAATGACAACACATGCCTATGGTTAGGAAACTTAACCACCTTTGATTAATGAGCTAGTCTAGTAGAGGCTTACTAGGGACACGGTGTTTTGTCTATCTATCCACACATGTATCAAGTTTCCGGTTAATACATTCTAGCATGAATAATAAACATATATCATGATATAAGGAAATATAAAATAATAACTTTATTATTGCCTCTAGGGCATATTTCCTTCATAAACCCCATCTTTTTATCCTCGATGACAACAATACAATACGTGCCTTGCTGCCCCAACTGTCACTGGGAAAGGACACCGCAAGATTGAACCCAAAGTTAAGCACTTCTCCCATTGCAAGAAAAAGAAATCTAGTTGGCCAAACTAAAATGATAGTTCGAAGAGAATTACAAAGATATCAAATCATGCATATAAGAATTTAGAGAAGATTCAAATAATATTCATAGATAAGTTGATCATAAATCCACAATTCACCGGATCTCGACAAACACACTGCAAAAGAAGATTACATTGTATAAATCTCCAAGAACATCAAGGAGAACATGGTATTGAGAAGCAAAGAGAGAGAAAAAGCCATCTAGCTACTAGCTATATATAGACCCATAGGTCTGAGGTAAACTACTCACGCTTCATCGGAAGGGCAATAGAGTTGATGTAGAAGCCCTCCGTGATCGAATAGCCCTCCGGCAGGATGCCCAAAAAGGCCCCTAGATGGGATCTCATGGGTACAGAAGGTTGCGGCGGCGGAAAAGTTTTTTCGTGGATGCTTCTGGTGGTTTGGGGATATTTGGGAATATATAGGATGAAGAGTTAGGTCAGGGGAGTCACAGGGGGCCCACACGGTAGGGGGGCGCGCCCTAACCCCTTGTCGCCACCTCGTGGCTCTTCCGACTTGATCTCCAAGTCTCCTAGGTGTCTTTTGGTCCCAAAAAAATCATCGCGAAGCTCAAAAACAAGGAAAAACAAAAACTGGCACTCGGCTCTAGGTTAATAGGTTAGTCCCAAAAATAATATAAAATAGCATATTAATGCATATAAAACATCCAAAACAAATAATATAATAGCATGGAACAATAAAAAATTATAGATACGTTGGAGACGTATCAAGCATCCCCAAGCTTAATTCCTGCTCGTCCTCGAGTAGGTAAATGATAAAAAACAAATTTTTTGTATGGAATGCTACCTAATATATTTATCCATGTAATTTTTCTTTATTGTGGCATGAATGTTCAGATCCATAAGATTCAAAACAAAAGTTTAATATTGACATAAAAACAATAATACTTCGAGCATACTAACAAGGCAATTATGTCTTCTCAAAATAACATGGCCAAAGAAAGTTATCCCTACAAAATCATATAGTCTGGCTATGCTCCATCTTATCACAAAAGTACTCAAATCATGCACAACCCCGATGACAAGACAAGTGTGACGCCCCCAATTCGACTGTACACTAATCATACATGCAAATGTGTACGATCAAGATCAGGGACTCATGGGAAGATATCACAACACAACTCTAGACACAAATAAAATAATACAAGCTTTATATTACAAGCCAGGGACCTCGAGGGCTCGAATACAAACTCGGTACACAAGAGTCAGCGGAAGCAACAATATCTAAGTACAGACATAAGTTAAACAAGGATGCCTTAAGTAGGCTAGCACAAAAGCAACAACGATCGAAGAGGCAAGGCCTCCTGCTTGGGACCTCCTAACTACTCCTGGTCGTCGGCGATCTTCACGTAGTAGCATCCATCGGCGGTAGCATCTGGCTCCAAGGATCCATCATCTGGTTGCATCAACCGGAAAGAAGAAAGAAGGGGGAAAAGGGGTAGCAAAGAAACCGCAAGTACTCATCCAAAGTACTCGCAATCATTAGATCTATACTATGTATGCATTGGTATCAAATGGAAGGGTTGCATTTGTGGACTGGACTGTAGAATGCCAGAATAGAGGGGGAAGGCCTAGCCTATCGAAGACTAGCATCTTCAAGCAGCTCCAAGCATCTTGCAGCATGTAGAAGAGTAAAGAGTAGCATTTTAATATGTAACAAGCATGTTGTAGAACCAATGCCCAGAGATCCTTCCTCGACTCCCTGCAAGAAAGCAATCTCGGAGCCACATATCCATCACATATCTCAAGTATCCATTTCTAGTTATATAAGATCCGGATACAAGTCTGAACGTCCATTACCGCGGACACGGTATTCGAATATATATCTTCCCTGCAGGGGTGCACCACGTTACCCAACATGCTCGATCACTCTGGTCGGACACACCTTTCTGGGATCAATGCCCGGCCTCGGAAGATCAACACGTCGCAGCCCTACCTAGGCTCAGTAGAGAGGTCCCCGTCGGGCTACATCCTAAGCACTCCGAGGTCTGGGCCCATCACCCGTCGAACTCCGGATCGTTGCCCGCAGGGCGATCCAGGCCACCTCCACTAGGGCGCCGACCAGGCCGTGCCGCAATGTTGAACTGGACGTCTGACAAAGCTTCAGCTGATACCACGACGCCGAGGCCCATAATTATTCTCGCGTGGTGGTTAGTACGTAAAGGCTAGAGGCCAACTCAGAACAAATACCCAAACCTGTTAGTGCATTGGGGGCTCGCAGAAACGAGCAGAGACTCACAATAAGGTGACCTCGTCGCCCCGTCTCATGGACTTATGGTAAGGGCCCAGACTGCCCGGCCGTGCCACGTGGAAAACTCATGGGTGCTCAACGGGCCCGCCCAACTTTCACATCAACTCACGGGTACCCCTCAGGGCCGACCCGACTTCAACAATGGTCTCAAGTAAAGTCAAGGTAACCGTGTGTCCAAACATCAAGGGGAAAACCCGAGGAATCACCCCCGGTGGATTCCACTCAATGTAATCATCAAGGTGAACGTAAGAGGGACCACCCTCAAGGTTCACACTTCAGGTGTTGAACGACAGAGCCATATCGGGAATAGTGAAAGAGGAAATCACCCTCGATGACCATGACCGAATAGCAACACTACATAATTATCATCAGGAGTGTGTTATGAGGGATCACCCTCGGCACTCGATAGTAGCTCTACTGAGTGGAGCAAATAAAGGGGCGTCATGTGATGTGTGGTGTCGGGCTTTGGTGGTCGATCATGTCGATCGAGGCGTCGATGATGTAGGGGCAATAAGGACAAGTGGGGGTCACTGATGGATCACTAGCCAACCTATACTAAGTAGTTTAGGATAAGCAGGTAGGTAACAATAAGTAGGTACAAAAGCAGGCTATGCATCAAAATAGGAGCAATCAATTACAGTAGCAAAATCTAATGCAAGCATGAGAGAATAGAATAGGCGATATCGGGATGATCAAAGGGGAGGGGCTTGCCTGGAAGCTCCGCTAAAACGGGAGAAGGGTCATCGTCGACGTAGTCGATCACAGTGGCATCAGCAGCAGTCTCGAGGTCTACCGGAGAAGAAGAGGGGGACGAAACAGTAAATACATGCAAACATAAGCATAACAAGACAATAAGCGGGGCTAGAGGTGTTCGAACGCGGTGCTAGGCGATACTGGCGAAGGGGGAAAACATCCGGGAAAGTTTTCCTGGTTCCGGACGTTTGTCAGACAGATGAACCGGAGGGGAAAAGTTCAATGTTTGCTATGCTATGGACGTGTGCCGTATGAATGGACCGCGTATTCGGATTCGTCTCATTGTTCTGAGCAACTTTCATGTAGAAAAGTTTTTCATCCGAGCTATGGTTAATTTACTATGATTTTTCAAAGTTTAAACATTATTTTGAAAATATAAATAAGTCTAAAAAGGAGTTATTGCATCAGCACGATGTCATCATGATGTCAGCAGTCAACGGGGCGTTGACTGGTCAAACTGACGTGGGGGACCCACCTATCATTGACTGTTCCTAAGTAGCATATTTAATTAGACTAATTAGGTTGTTAATTAGTTAATTAAGCAAATTAATTAATTATTCTACTAATTAATTAATTAGTTTTTTTTTAACTTTTATTGTTATTTATAATTTTATATTAAAGGTTTTGGGGGCGGGCCCCACTGTCATAGGCC
>NC_041383.1:258891577-259008520 GCF_002162155.2 Triticum dicoccoides
CCGGGCAAAACGGGTGCGGGCGCTCGCCCGCATGGCCACGGGCGAGGGCGCGGCCAGCGGGTGGGGCCGCGATGAGGCTGGCCGGCCAGAGTTGTGCCCGATAGCGGCAGTGGGTGGCGCGTGCGGGGTGAGGGGCGGCCAGAGCCACATATGCACGTGGGCAGAGAAGGGCGCGTCGGGCAGGAGCGAGGGCACGGTCAGGGGCGCACAACACGCATGAGAGCGGCAGGGTGCGGTGACAGGGCACGGTGAGCACGCCGGGAAGAGAAGCGATGCGCGGGCGCGCGCGTCAGGTGTGGCTTGCGCGACACGGGAGCAGCCAGGGCATGGCCACGGCGGGGTGAGGCGCGGTATGCGGTGGCCGCATCAGGGAGAGAGGAGGACGACCGGGGGTTGCTCACCCACGTTGAAGGGGAGGCCCGATGCAGGGGAACATGACGGCAGGAGCGGCGTGGGGGTGAGGACGAGGCGGTGGCGGCGACGGCCTCGGGGCGCAACGGCGTAGCGTCAAACAATGAGATCCGCGGACGGCAGATGGAGAGGAGTCAGGGAAGGCGAGGCGACGAGGGAGACGACGTCAAGTAGCGCCAGGCGGCGGGGTCGACGACGAGGTGAAGGGGGCGGGGCGACAACGACGACGGGATCAAGCTCGATCATGATCCAGGAGAGACGAAGAGGAAGGAGCGAGGGGATTGGGTGGAAAGTGGGTCGGGGATAGGCTAGGGTTTGGCCTGGGTGAGAGGCCATATAGGCCATGGCTGGGTCGGCTTAGTGGCCAGCTGGGCCAGAGGCCTAGTGGGGTAGTGGGGCTTCTCTCCTTTTATTTAATTTTGTTTTTCTTTTCAACACTTTTCTGTTTCCTATTTAATTGTAAAACTAAATGAGTTTTGCTAGAGACGAGACTTGTCACATAAATCAAGCACATCATTTCTAGGAGACACAAAAAGTTTGAGGCCAAAAGCAGTTGCCTAACTATTTTTAGAAACTGAAATGGCAAAATTTAAATGCTGTTCGAACACAAATTAATTCCCAGGGGCATTTTGGGAATTCAAAAGAGGTTGGTTCCAACATGACAAATAACCAGAGATTATTTGCCACAAATTGAACATTTTAGTTTTCATGTTTGAGAAATTTGAATTTGACTTCAAACTCGGTTTTGAATCTGTATTGCGATTTGGATCAAGCGGAGATTAGCAATAGTAATATTGATGACATGGCATCATTAGCAGGGGGTTACTGTAGCTTAATTATCCGGGCGTCACACCAAGCAATTGTTTTATACCATTGGTGTTCTCAAACTTTTTTAACTTTCACGCAGTACATAAGTGTGATCCATGGACATAGCACTATAGGTGGAACAGAATATGGTGGTTGTGGAGAAGATAAAAAGAGGGAGACAGTCTCACATCAACTAGGCATATCAACGGGCTATGGAGATGCCCATCAATAGATATCAATGTGAGTGAGTAGGGATTGCCATGCAACAGATGCACTAGAGCTATAAGTTTATGAAAGCTCAAAACGAAAAAGTAAGTGGGTGTGCATCCAACTCGCTTGCTCACGAAGACCTAGGGCAATTTGAGGAAGCCCATCATTGGAAAATACAAGCCAAGTTCTGTAATGAAAAATTCCCACTAGTATATGAAAGTGACAAAATAGGAGACTCTCTATCATGAAGACCATGGTGCTACTTTGAAGCACAATTATGGAAAAAGGATAGTAACATTGCCCCTTCTCTCTTTACTCTCATTTTTTTTCTTTTTTTATTATCTTTTTTTTGTTCAGAGTCTCATCCCGACTTGTGGGGGGGGTCATAGTCTCCATCATCCTTTCCTCACATGGGACAATGCTCTAATAATGAAGATCATCACACTTTTATTTATTTACAACTCAAGAATTACAACTCAATACTTAGAACAAAATATGACTCTATATGAATGCCTCTGGCGGAGTACCGAGATGTGCAATGACTCAAGAGTAACATGTATGAAAGAATTATGAAAGGTGGCTTTGCCACAAATATGATGTTAACTACATGATCATGCAAAGCAATATGACAATGATGAAGCGTGTCATAATAAACGGAACGGTGGAGAGTTGCATGGCAATATATTTCGGAATAGCTATGGAAATGCCATAATAGGTAGGTATCGTGGCTGTTTTAAGGAAGGTATATGGTGGGTGTATGGTACCAGCAAAAGTTGTGCGGCATAAGAGAGGCTATCAATGGTGGCAGGGTGAGAGTGCGTATAATTCGTGGACTCAACATTAGTCATAAAGAACTCACATACTTATTGCAAAAATTTATTAGTTATTGAAACTAAGTACTATGCGCATGTTCCTAGGGGAATAGATTGGCAAGAAAAGACCATCGCTCATCCCCAACCGCCACTCATAAGGAAGACAATCAATAAATAAATCATGCTCCGAATTCGTTACATAACGGTTGACCATACGTGCATGATACGGTAATCGCAAACCTCAACACAAGTATTTCTCAAATTCACAATTACTCACTAGCATGACTCTAATATCACCATCTTCATATCTCAAAACAATCATAAGGAATCAAACTTCTCGTAGTATTCAATGCACTTTATATGAAAGTTTTTATGATATCCCTCTTGGATTCCTATCATACTAGGACTAAATTTACAACCAAAGCAAATTACCATGATGTCTAAAAAGACTCTCAAAATAATATAAGTGAAGCATGAGAGTTCAACGATCTCTATAAAATAAAATCATCGCCGTGCTCTAAAAAGATATAAGTGAAGCACTAGAGCAAAATTGCCTATCTCAAAAGATATAAGTGAAGCACATAGAGTATTCTAATAAATCACGATTCATGCATGTCCCTCTCAAAAGGTGTGTACAGCAAGGATGATTATGGAAAGTTAAAAAGCAAAGACTCATATCATACAAGACGCTCCAAGCAAAACACATATCATGTGGTGAATAAAAATATAGCCTCAAGTAAAGTTACTGATAGAAGAAGACGAAAGAGGGGATGCCTTCCGGGGCAATCCCAAGCTTAGGATCTTGGTTGTCCTTTAATATTACCTTGGGGTGCCTTGTCCATTCCCAAGCTTAGGCTCTTGCCACTCCTTATTCCATTGTCCATCAAATCCTTACCCAAAACTTGAAAACTTCACAACACAAAACTCAACAGAAAATATCATAACCTCCGTTAGTATAAGAAAATAAATCACCACTTTACGGTACTATTGTGAAATCATTCTTTGTTTATATAGGTGTAATATCTACTGTATTCCAACTATTCCATGGTTTATACTCCCCGATACTACCCATAGATTTATCAAAATAAGCAAACAACACATAGAAAACAGAATCTTTCAAAAACAGAACAGTTTCTAGCAATCTGGTAACTTAGAATACTTATGTAACTCCAAAAATTCTGAAAAATTAGGAAAACCTGGGAAATTTATGTGACAATATTATGCAATAATAATCATATCAAAAACACGCTCCTGTTAATTATTAAAATTATTTTCCTGGGCGCAAAAGTTTCTGTTTTTCAGCAAGCTCAAAACAACTATCACCGTAAGCCATCCCAAATGTCTTATTTGGCACAAACACTAACTAAAACACAAAACCACATCTAATAGGCAGCTAGATGAATTATTCAAAGCAAAGTAGGAACAAAAATAAAATTGGGTTGCCTCCCAACAAGCGCTATTGTTTAACGCCCTTAGCTAGGCATAAAAACACAAATAGATCTAGGTATTGTCGTAATAATGATACGGCAAATCTCAAAAACTCATCTCATACTCCCTTCTTTCAGCAGCAAGTTTTCTTTGTGGTAAGCAAAAGTAATCAAAAGGGCTAAATTTAATGGGCTAAGAATCCCCAATATCAATCTCGGGAGGAATTGGTTCCTCCTTCGGCCCCTCATATTGTATGACCAACTCATCATTGTAATCGTTCTTTTGGCAAAAAGTCATGAGCTTATTTCCTAGAGAAAAACTCAATCCGTTGTTTTGTATAGCAAAATTGTCATTAAGTTCAGAAATTTTATCAACTAAAACATCGGTAGGAACCTTTTCTCTCAAATTTTCATTATAAGCAACATGATCGAGAGAACGCAAACGCCTTATTTCTTCTTGATTAAAGAGAACCCCTTCTATGGGAGGTCTACCACCATCTACTTTGTAATGCGCAAAGATTTCACTAGCTTCTTTCATGATAAATCTAAACTCATGGGCTAGAAATATAGTGGCGGCGCGCTTAACAGAAGAATGCTCAGTATTAGAAAATTCTAGAAAGATCCTCTGTATGCATGGATGCATGTGAACAAATTGTCTTTAAAGTTCTACTACAAGCACACATATAGCATCCGCAAGACTATTAGTTTACGGAGAATAGATCTCCTAATGTTGGTAGAGCACTGGCACAAGTAAAAAAAATCTTGAATAACCCCTTTCCCAATAATATTGCCGCTACCTATGCGAAGTTTTTTAGTGTGCAAGATAGTAGATTCTTCATGAGGATTAATATTAGCAAAATCATCAAAGTTTCCCTCATTGTTACTACTATTTTTTTCAAAGATAATCTCCATAGATTCTGACATGACGACAACAAACCAATCTAGAAAATGGGCAAACAAAAAGCAAACGAACAGACGAACGGAAGAGGGGCGAAGAAAAAGGGTAAAGAAAAGGGCGAATCTTTTCGAAAATCATTTTAGAAGTGGGGGAGAGGAAAACGAGAGGAAAATGGTGAATAATGTAATGCAAGAGATGAGAGATTTATGATGGGTACTTGGTATGTCTTGACTTGGCGTAGATCTCCCTGGCAACGGTGCCAGAAATTCTTCCTGCTACTTCTTGAGCTTGCGTTGGTTTTTCCCTTGAAAAGGAAAGGGTGATGTAGCCAAGTAGAGATAAGTATTCCCCTCAGTTAGAGAACCAAGGTATCAATCCAGTAGGAGACAACACACAAATCACCAACACCTGCACAAACAATCAAACAACTTGCAACCAACGCGATAAAAGGGTTGTCAATCCCTTCACGGTTACTTGCAAAAGTGAGATCTAATAGAGATAGATGAAAACTAAAAAAAGGTAAAGTAAATATTTTTTGGTATTTTTGGTTTATAGATCAGAAAGTAAAAGATTGCAGAATAGTAGATGAGAAACTAATATGATGGAAAATAGATCCGGCGGCCATAGGTTTCACTTGTGGCTTCTCTCAAGATAGCAAATAATACGGTGGGTGAACAAATTACTGTCGAGCAATTGATAGAAAAGCGCAAAGTTATGACGATATCTAAGAAAATGATTATGAAATATAGGCATCACGTTCGTGTCAAGTAGACCGACTCCTGCCTGCATCTACTACTATTACTCCACACATCGACCGACTCCTGCCTGCATCTAGAGTATTAAGTTCATGAAGAACAGAGTAACACATTAAGTAAGATGACATGATGTAGAGGAATAAATTCAAGCAATATGATGTAAACCCCATCTTTTTATCCTCGACGGAAACAATACAATATGTGCCTTGTTGCCCCTACTGTCACTGGGAAAGGACACGGCAAGATTGAACCCAAAGCTAAGCACTTCTCCCATTGCAAGAAAAACCAATCTAGTTGGCCAAACTAAACCTATAGTTCGAAGAGAATTACAAAGATATCAAATCATGCATATAATAAATTCAAAGAAGATTCAAATAATATTAATAGATAAGCTGATCACAAATCCATAATTCATCGGATGTCGACAAATACACCGCAAAAGAAGATTACATCGGATAGATCTCCAAGAACATCGAGGAGAACATGGTATTGGGAAGCAAAGAGAGAGAACAAGCCATCTAGATCCTAGCTATGGACCCGTAGGTCTGAGGTAAACTACTCATGCTTCATCAGAAGGGCAATAGAGTTGATGTAGAATCCCTCCGTGATTGAATCCCCCTCCGGCGGGATGTCGGAAAAGGCCCCTAGATGGGATCTCATGGGTACAAAAGGTTGCGGCGGAGGAAAAGTGTTTTCGTGGATGCTTTTGGTGGTTTGCGGATATTTGGGAATACATAGGACAAAGAGTTAGGTCAGCAGAGTCATGAGGGGTCCACAAGGCAGGGGGCGCGCCTTCCCCCCTTGTCGCCGCCTCACGGCTCTTCCGACTTGATCTCCAAGTCTCCTGGGTTTCTTCTAGTCCAAGAAAAATAATCGCGAAGGTTTCATTCCGTTTGGTATTCCTTTTCTAGCGAAGCTCAAAAACAAGGAAAAAAACAGAAACCGGCACTGGGCTCTAGGTTTATAGGTTAGTCCCAAAAATAATATAAAATAGCATACTAGTGCATATAAAACATCCAAAACAGATAATATAAAAGCATGGAACAATAAAAAATTATAGATACGTTGGAGATGTATCACTTTGCATAACCAATATGTCTCATGATGATACCGCCTTGTGAATCCTTCAAAACGGAACAACATGACAAACACTCAGAAAAATAGATGGGATTAGTGGAAATGCAAAACCTATCATTCATGTGGTGAAATACGCAACAAGTGTTTCCATCATTCTTATCGTAAGAAAGGACAAGGGTGTAGGATACGGTATGAAAGCATATGATGTGACTACAACCAAAAAATTAGGCTCAATCAAATAAGTGTGCTTCACAAGTAGGATGTCCAAGTCTCCAAGATCAACAAATATAGTATTGTTGCACTTACTACAAGTAGATATGAGAGAGGCAACTAATGGAGATACGGAACAATGAGCAATACAAATCACATGAGAGGCATGAACATATATGTCATCAACCCAATGCAATGAGCAATTGTGTATCATGAGTGATGCAACAAAGCAAGCAATCATAGTGATCAAGTCATGTAAGCTAGTTGTGCAAAGATGCAACGTATGAGAATGAATCATGGCAAACATGTCATGTGTGCAAATAGTGGGCATACATAATGCACATGACATAGCACAAGCATGAAAGCAAGATATGAGTAAAGTATCATCATTGTATTGGCAAGAAGTCATATGTAAATAGCAATGGAACATCATGTCTCTCCCAACACAAGAATCAACAATAGCATGAGGTACAATGTAAACATGGCAATAGCAAGTAGTAGCTCCACCAAGCATGCAAATACACATAGGAGTAGTATAATGGTGAATCACGGGTAAATGCAAGCAAGGATCACAATTTCATGGCAAAGGTATGGAAAGAGGCATAACATGCAAAGTGAACACGATATAATGAGCATAAAGGGACAAAAGGTACAAAACCCATAGCAGTGTGAGAGCCAAGTAAAGGTAATGCGCGAAGTTTTGGCGCGAAGTGAATGGTGGTAAGGATAATCCACAGGATCCCAAATCATCATTGCTCTCAAGAGCTCGTTTCGTCAACTCATGGGATTGTCAAGTGATCTTGTCAAGTGAAAAAGGGATAAAAGAACATACTGTATTAATGCTACTAAGGACAAAACAGGGAATTAACCTTATTTCTAGGTTTCTTTCTGTCTACATTATGTCATCTTCCTTATTGCGTCACTCTGTTTCTAGCAAACTTCATACTTTGAGATGCATGCTTGATAGCGATCTTGGGCTGGAGTAACAGTAGTAGACATTAGTAAGTTTGATGGTCTACTTATCACAGACATAATGCATATGTGAGATTATGAATGATCATAGTTATAAATTGCCAGTATTATGTCAATTGCCCAACAGTAATTTGTTACCATGCCATTACCTGCTTTCGAGAGAGATGCCACTAGTGAACCTATGGTCTATTCTCCATTAATACAAAAATCCTTCAATTTTATCTTTTAGTTTCTTGTCATTTGCGCTATCACTATTTTTTTAATCTTGTAACTAGCACGAACAAGGGGATTGACAACCTCCTTGCTATTGTTGGGTGCAAGCAATTTTATTTGTTTGTGTGTAGGTGCTGCTAAAGTTGTTAGCTTGGCGACTTCTACTGGTTCAATAAACCTTGTTTCTTAACTAAGGAAAATACTATCCGCCGCCGTGCTAGATCACGTTTCCTCTTCAGGAATCCAGCAACTCCTAGGGGAGTAGCAGAAGAATTTCTGGCATCGTTGCAGGGAGTCATCATCTACCAAATCATGTGCCTTCACACAAACTCTTCATTTTTGCTTGTTTTTATTTTTTGTCTAGTTTCTTTTGCCTTTTTATTTGCCTTCTTCTTTTTTGCCAAAAAAATCCAAAATACCTAAAATCTTGTGTTGCTATTTCTGCTTGTGTTGCCACTATGTCTACTCCTAAAAATACCAAGCTTTGTGATTCCTCTAGTACTAATAACAATGTTTAAATTAGTACTCCTATTTCTCCTCACACCACTAGTGGAGAATCTTATGATATTAAAGCTGCCTTGATAAATCTTGTTATGAAAGAACAATTTTCAAGGAATTATTATGAAGATGTTGCTTCCCATCTTATTAATTTTGTTGAATTACGTCAACAACTTGACCAAGAACATGTTGCACAATCATGGGAAAGAATGAAACTTATGCTAAAAAAATATCTCACACATGGATTGAGTCTATGGATGATAGTGCTGCAGGTAGTACATTCATGGGATAACACTTGGTGAAGCCTAAAAGCTTCTTGACAACATGACCTGAAGTTATTCCCAATGGCACACCAAGCGCGCTCCAAGTGGTAAGAAGGTAAACTTTGTCGAGGAAATTTCCTCCTTAAGTAATTTTTTTGATGCTATTATGTGTCACGACCGATTTTTCGGGTATTAATTTCCCAGAAAATGGCCTTTGTGCTCACCAGCCCCAAGATTACTGTTAGCTGATGAGGCACCAACTTGATATAGAAACTCCAAGCAAAAATACATAATATGTAGTACAAGACCATTCTGGCCTATGAGTACAACATAAGGTTGCTAGTGGTTGATGGCGGAAGCGGTTTGTGGATCATCAGCGTTATGGGACTCCATTTCCCACAGGAACAGCTGACCAGGTTAACTCCTATCTTCGCGAGGCTGCTATCACCGTTGCTTAGGTTCCGGGGCTGTCATCGCAATGCTCCTCTCCATGCAAGAAATCTGGCCAAGACAATAGCCAGGGACAAGCCAGTGTGTACTTTGAATGTACTCACAAACATTGTGAACATGGGTATAATATAACCAACGATAATCATGTTCTCAAATAATCTATGGTCACAACGTCAGTCATAAAATAAAACCCCTGATGCATGCAAGCAGGTTATTTGTATGCAACATGAATATGTAATCACAGAGTAGTAATAAAATGCACCGATCGGGTGTCTGAAGCGACGCCTCGAAAGGATAGTAAATAATGAGCATGCCTCAGTCGGGCGTCTAAGCGACACCACATAAAGGGCTTATAAAGTAAATAAATAACAGCATGCCACAGTCGGGCGTTTGAGCGACACCACATAAAGGGCTTATAAGAAAAATAATCACAGTGAATATCCAGGAGGTAGAACCGTCCCAGGGATACTCAATACTACAAATAATATAAAGGGGTTAGTCCATAATAATAATAATTATTATAATCATCATAAGTCACACGTCATGATCCATGTTCTGGTTTAGTAGTTTCTCCTCCGAAGACCGACACTAAGACCGACACTTGACCCAACCCAGACTGTAGTCCTTAACCATGGACACGGCTATTCGAATAGATTTAATCTCTGCAGAGGGTGTACTCTTTACCCACGAGTAACGGATTCCTTCAGTCCATTGGGACTAATTCCGTCTACGGTCTTTTAATTGAAAACACACCTGACTTGCACACACCAGCTTAACTTACCGGTGTCTAGAATCACCCACAACACCTGTCAAGCAAAACTCTAAGTGGGGAGGCTACAACCTCGATTAGCATGGGATCACAAAATTTATATCGCGCGCAAACTGGGGGAGCTACCCCCTCGGCTACAACTGAAACACCCATGCCCCCTGACCAGATGACTGGCTTTAATCCACGGCCGTGGAACCCTCATCCTGGCCCCTGTGTACGGTGTGTGCTAGAAAGGGGTTGACAACTTACTGAACCGTACCCTACCTGCTGTAGGGACAAGTGGTAGTACGAAACAAGTATGGGGGTTACTGGAACAAGACTCGATCTATGGTCGACTCAGGAGGTTTAAGTATTCCCTGCATGATTAGCACAACGAATATATTTCATCCAATAGACAGAATCACCACTCATCATACCCCATCATGCCATGCCGGACACACTCGTCTCGACGAGGAACTAGGGACAAGCTCAGGTCTACCCAAGACAGAGACTTTCCCGGCTTCCTTCCGGCAGGCATGAAAAGCATTCGAGGATGATTACTGTCACAAGTATGACCATTTCCAACAGCAAGGACATCTCCAATATGCATCCATGCAAATGAACGTATCGCCACATAAAATAACGAGTTCTCCGTATTACGGTGGTGTTGTAATCGTGTCAAATAACACACACAATATTATGCCAGGGTTCAGAATGCTTGCCTTCAAGAATATGCAAGTGGGGGTGCATCTTTGAAAGATGCCTTCTTCTTCAAAAACCTAATTTTGAATTTATTCAAATTAACACATAGTTTCAAAACAGTACAAAAAAATTTCTTGGAAAATTTTCAAATAAATCTTAAAATCAACTACACTAAATTTGAGGGAGGTAGGAAAAAGAATCAACTCATTTGGAGTTTTATTTAAAAAGATACAGCCAGTCAAAGTTTAGTCAATATTCTGTTTTTAATAAAAAACAGAAAAGAAAACATTTCGATAAGAATACGCTTTCGAGCAGGGAGACGTACTCGGGTCATTTGCGCTTTCACTTAAAACACGTGGCGGCGGGGCTGGTCACTGACAGTGGATCCCTTGGGCCCACTGGTCAGGTTTGACCAGTCGCCCGCGTCTTCTCCCTCCTCTGTCCGAGCGGGGCGGGGCTTCTGGCGATCGTCACCGACGAACGGCGGCTCCCCACGGGGATCCAAGGACAGGGATAGATCCGCCGGACCAGGGCGGTCCTCCCATTGGTTGACTGGACGGCGGGGACGGAGGGAGTCACCGACGGTGAGCTTCGCGGCGGGGATGGCTTCGGGAGGGATTGGGGGTCTGGGCTATGATGGCTCTCGGTCGGGGCTAAGGTGGTGGGCGGCTCCGCACGGTCACGTGGGGTCGGGTGGTGGCACTAGATGGACGGGAGGGGCTTTGGTTGTGACGAAATCGGCCGGGACTTGGCGGCGGCCGAACCGGCCGGAGGCGGGGAAGACGGCCTTCCTCTCTTCGACTGCTGGCCATGGTAGCTCTAGGGGGATAGCTTGAGGTTTCTTGAGGATTCGGTTGAGCTCGGGGGACCCTTATATATGTGGTGGAGGTCGGTCCCGAGGGGCTAGCGATAAGAATGACGGCGAACCGCCTTTCTATGCTGCAGGGCGATGTGGCGGCGACGCGAGCTAGAGGACGGCTTGCGGATAGGATCGTGCTGTCCCAGAGGGCAGCTAGCGCGCTGGGGTGGCTCGGGCGGCGCCGACACGGCCGGGGCCTGCTGCGACCGTCAGCTAGCCGCCACGGCCGACCTGACGGTGGCGCTGTGTGGTGCCAGGGGTGGTCGGGGTGGCTCTGCGGTGCAGGAGGAGACGGGGCGTGCTGGCCGCGGTTGGCCAAGGGCCAGAATGGGCGCGGGGTGAGCGGCAGCGGGACAAGGCGTCTCGGTGCACGCGCGTGCAAAACGTGCGCTCTAGGCGCGCCCAGAGCACGCACGCTAGCTGCTCGACGAAATGCCAATGCATGCTACAGGGCTTGGGTGAGGCTGGCAATTAGCAGACCTAGGTTAGAAGCAGCTAGGAGTTTAGTGGACAAGGTTGCTGGGTCAGTGGATCAAGTTCACATTGTAAACTAAAACTTATGCCAAATCTGGCCATGCACACAAAGTGCTTGACAGAATGCCACATGCACCTAGGCATTTCTTGGGGTGGCCAAACTCTCTAGGCTGGTGTCTCTTTAGATGCAACAGAGGGTAGCAAGGTCATTTGGGCAAAACCATAAACTTGCTAATGCAAGTTTTGCAAATCTTCAGTTTTGGACAGAAAGAAAAAGGCATGATTGCATGCACTTAAAATCCTCCAATGGGTCCACTCTCCTGGACTTACGGGTTTTGCAGGGTGGTCTATAAGCAGGAGAAAGAATCACAGCTAAAAGGGCAAGTTAAAATATGGTTGCTATACAAATCACCATGCCGAACCAGCATGAAAAAGAGGTTGATTCACTCAATTTTTTCAAAGGACATCACTGTTTTTTTTGCATAAAGTTGAATAATACACTCCTATTAACATCCCATAATTTTGGTGGAAGTTTTAAAGAAATATTTAATTTGGTTGTAGTGCAAAATTGCCCATTGGACCAGATTTGCAAACTTGATGTAGAGCTCAAAATCTCCCATGAACAGAAGATACTTTTGCATAAAAGTGATTTAAAAACATCACATGACATCTCCAAATTTTGGTTGGAGTTTTAAAAAAAATTATCAAATGGTTGTAGTTCAAATAGAGCTCCAAAATTAATGAAAAATCATTTTATGGAATAAAGCTCAGAGAGCAATAATTATGCAAATAAATCCACTGATAATAGAAATGTTTTTCTTGAGAGGGTAAACAAGTCCAATAATATAATTGGAAAGTTTTCACTCGGGGTAAAAACTCCATAAAAATAAAGAAAAGAATGGTTCTGAAATCAAAAGGAAGTCCAGAAAATAAAAGTTTAAGTTTCTTGGCAAAATTTTAATTAATAAAACAAGGTTAAAATTTTGGGTGTCACAACACTACCCCCCTTAAGAAAAATCTCGTCCCCGAGATTTGTTAAGAGTTGTTTTTGTAAAAAAATATCATTCCAGTTAGTTGAAACCAGAAAGTTTTACTCATAGCACAAACTTTGAGTCATCGAGGTTGGCAGCTATGCTCGGGTTAAAAAATGCAATCGCACACCAACATACTCATGCATGGCTACTATTTAAAATAGGGCGCACAAGCAAACAACATTTAATAGGGTCACATAAGTACAGGGCGTGGACATACTAAGACTCGGTACTACTCGAGTGACTTAATCTACTTCGTTAATATCTAAGCGGGCGTGCCTTGCGGACGTCGAGGCTTCTCCACGGGTTTCACCGTCGGGGTTAGCTGGAGGGGGTTGAGGAACTGCTGGGTCGGGGTAGTGATGATGACCATCCCGGGGATTGTTGGCCACAATCCCATTGGAGCGTGTTCCCAAAAGGCGATGAAGCACTTCTGGGGTCATCAAGGCGTTATGGTCGATGACTGGGGCAGACCTCAAGGACTCGATCGGCTGTCCGAACAGCACAACTGGGTTGTCAGCGTTGGGCTCATCTTCTCCTCTTGCTGGGGCTCGGCGGATTAGTTCTCCACGAGCTGCGATCAGATCAAGAGTGATTTGATCGAACAGATCCTCTAGTGCACTTACATAGCGTACCAGATGCAACAAGGCAGGATCCGTCTCATGATCTCCGTTGGAAACCTGGGGTGGCCTACCATACCCGTCACGGCTGGGGTAGTAGTAGAACGAGCGACAGTTAACTCTGGGCGACAAGTGCCGGAGTTGAACTACAGCCTCTCGAGCAGCCAATTGAATGGCTTGTGGCTCAAAGGAAGTTGTCCTTCCGGTGAAGCTCTAGGGGCGTTCTGGAGATAGACCCCTACCATAAATGTGCATGGTGGCCCAGAATTGACGGCTCTCACCGCTCATGGGTCCTTGGTACACAACATATTCTAGGGGCTCTTCTAATGCAAAGGTACGACGGGTGAGGTTTGCGAGCACGGTCACAAAGCCTCCAAGGTTGGTTGCTGTGGTTTCATTGTGAACAATGGGTCCTGGCATTATAGCTCGGTTTGGGAAAGAGTTTGTGTTGTGCTGTGTTGAGGCTAGTGTGCCCTTTTTACAGAAAAAGGGGACGGAGTCTTCCTTCACACGCTTGCGAATGGGACAATATAGGTGTCGGTCACTAGCGTGTGATCGATAGGCTAGCCTGATAGGTTGGGCACCGACTGCCAAACGTGTCGGGGTCACTGTGTGGCTATCTTGCACGAGAAGCTTGGTCGGGGTTTGATTAAGGTCTGGTGGGTTGGTTTACCTAGGTTTTTCGACCTGGCTAAGATAGTATTAGCCAATGGTCAGCCTGGCTTTGATACCAAGTTTGTCATGACCGATTTTCCGGGTATTAATTTCCCAGAAAAGGACCTTTGTGCTCACCAGCCCCAGGATTACTGTTAGCTGATGAGGCACCAACTTGATATAGAAACTCCAAGCAAAAATACATAATATGTAGTACAAGACCATTCTGGCCTATGAGTACAACATAAGGTTGCTAGTGGTTGATGGCGGAAGCAGTTTGTGGATCATCAGCATTATGGGACTCTATTTCCCATAGGAACAGCTGACCAGGTTAACTCCTATCTTCGCGAGGCTGCTATCACCGTTGCTTAGGTTCCAGGGCTGTCATCACAATGCTCCTCTCCATGCAAGAAATCTGGCCAAGACAATAGCCAGGGACAAGCCAGTCAGTACTTTGAATGTACTCGCAAACATTGTGAACACGGGTATAATATAACCAACGATAATCATGTTCTGAAATATTCTATGGTCACAACGTCAGTCATAAAATAAAATCCCTGATGCATGCAAGCAGGTTATTTATATGCAACATGAATATGTAATCACAGAGTAGTAATAAAATGCATCGATCGGGTGTCTGAAGCGACGCCTCGAAAGGATAGTAAATAACGAGCATGCCTCAGTCGGGCGTCTGAGCAACACCACATAAAGGGCTTATAAAGTAAATAAATAACAGCATGCCACAGTCGGGCGTCTGAGCAATGCCACATAAAGGGCTTATAAGAAAAATAATCACAGTGAATATCCAGGAGGTAGAACCATCCCAGGGATACTCAATATTACAAATAATATAAAGGGGTTAGTCCATAATAATAATAATCATAATCATCATAAGTCACATGTCATGATCCATGTTCTGGTTTAGTAGTTTCAACTCCGAAGACCGACACTAAGACCGACACTTGACCCAACCCAGACTGTAGTCCTTAACCATGGACACGGCTATTCGAATAGATTTAATCTCTGCAGAGGGTGTACTCTTTACCCACGAGTAATGGATTCCTTCAGTCCATCGGGACTAATTCCGTCTACGGTCTTTTAATTGAAAACACACCTGACTTGCACACACCAGCTTAACTTACCGGTGTCTGGAATCACCCACGACACCTATCAAGCAAAACTCTAAGTGGGGAGGCTACAACCTCGATTAGCATGGGATCACAAAATTTATACCGCACGCAAACTGGGGGAGCTACCCCCTCGGCTACAACTGAAACACCCATGCCCCCTGACCGGATGACTAGCTTTAATCCACGGCCGTGGAACCCTCATCCCGGCCCCTCTGTACGGTGTGTGCTAGAAAGGGGTTGACAACTTACTGAACCGTACCCTACCTGCTGTAGGGACAAGTGGTAGTACGAAACAAGTATGGGGGTTACTGGAACAAGACTCGATCTATGGTCGACTCAGGAGGTTTAAGTATTCCCTGCATGATTAGCACAACGAATATATTTCATCCAATAGACAGAATCACCACTCATCATACCCCATCATGCCATGCCGGACACACTCGTCTCGACGAGGAACTAGGGACAAGCTCAGGTCAACCCAAGACAGAGACTTTCCCGGCTTCCTTCCGGCAGGCACGAAAAGCATTCGAGGATGATTGCTATCACAAGTATGACCATTTCCAACAGCAAGGACATCTCCAATATGCATCCATGCAAATGATCATATCACCACATAAAATAACGAGTTCTCCGTATTACGGTGGTGTTGTAATCGTGTCAAATAACACACACAATATTATGCCAGGGTTTAGAATGCTTGCCTTCAAGAATATGCAAGTGGGGGTGCATCTTTGAAAGATGCCTTCTTCTTCAAAAATCTAATTTTGAATTTATTCAAATTAACACATAGTTTCAAAACAATACAAAAAAGTTGCTTGGAAAATTTTCAAATAAATCTTAAAATCAACTAGACTAAATTTGAGAGAGGTAGGAAAAAGAATCAACTCATTTGGATTTTTATTTAAAAAGATACAGCCAGTCAAAGCTTAGTCAATATTCTGTTTTTAATAAAAATCAGAAAAGAAAATGTTTCGATGAGAATACGCTTTCGAGCAGGGGAGACGTACTCGGGTCGTTTAAGCTTTCACTTAAAACACGTGGCGGCGGGGCTGGTCACTGACAGTGGATCCCTTGGGCCCACTGGTCATGTTTGACCAGTCGCCCGCGTCTTCTCCCTCCTCTGTCCGAGCGGGGCGGGGCTTCCGGCGATCGTCGGCGACGAACGGCGGCTCCCCACGGGGATCCAAGGACAGGTATAGATCCGCCGGACCAGGGCGGTCCTCCCGGTGGTTGACTGGACAGTGGGGACGGAGGGAGTCGCCGACGGCGAGCTTCACGGCAGGGATGGCCTCGGGAGGGATTGGGGGGTCTGGGCTATGGTGGCTCTCGGTCGGGGCTGAGGTGGTGGGCGGCTCCGCACGGTCACGTGGGGTCGGGTGGTGGCGCAAGATGGACGGGAGGGGCTTTGGTTGCGAAGAAATCGGCCGGGACTTGGCGGCGGCCGAACCGGCCGGAGGTGGGGAAGACGGCATTCCTCTCCTCGACTGCTGGCCATGGTAGATCTAGGGGATAGCTTGAGGTTGCTTGAGGACTCGGTTGAGCTCGGGGGCCCTTATATAGGCAGTGGAGGTCGTTCCCGAGGCAGTCGGCGATAAGAACGACGGCGAACCGCCTTTCTGTGCTGCAGGGCGACGTGGCGGTGACGCGAGCTAGAGGATGGTTTGCGGATAGGATCGTGTTGTCCCAGAGGGCAGCTGGCGCGCTGGGGTGGCTCGGGCGGCGCCGACACGGCCGGAGCCTGCTGCGGCCGTCAGCTAGCCGCCACGGCCGACCTGACAGTGGCGCTGTGTGGTGCCAGGGGTGGTCGGGGTGGCTCTGCGGTGCAGGAGGAGACGGGGCGTGCTGGCTGCGGTTGGCCAAGGGCCAAAACGGGCGCAGGGTGGGCGGTAGCGAGACGCGGCGGCTCGGTGCAAGCGCGTGCAAAACGTGCGCTCTGGGCGCGCCCAGAGCACGCACGCTAGCTGCTCAACGAAATGCCAATGCATGCTACGGGGCTTGGGTGAGGCTGGCAATTAGCAGACCTAGGTTAGAAGCAGCTAGGAGTTTAGTGGACAAGGTTGCTGGGTCACTGGATCAAGTTCACATTGTAAACTAAAACTTATGCCAAATCTGGCCATGCACACAAAGTGCTTGACAGAATGCCACATGCACCTAGGCATTTCTTGGGGTGGCCAAACTCTCCAGGCTGGTGTCTCTTTAGATGCAACAGAGGGTAGCAAGGTCATTTGGGCAAAACCATAAACTTGCTAATGCAAGTTTTGCAAATCTTCAGTTTTGGACAGAAAGAAAGAGGCATGATTGCATGCACTTAAAATCCTCTAATGGGTCTACTCTCCCGAACTTAAGGGTTTTGCAGGGTGGTCTATAAGCAGGAGAAAGAATCACAGCTAAAAGGGCAAGTTAAAATATGGTTGCTGTACAAATCACCATGCTGGACTAGAATGAAAAAGAGGTTGATTCACTCAATTTTTTCAAAGGACATCACTGGGTTTTTGCATAAAGTTGAATAATACACTCCTATTAACATCCCATAATTTTGGTGGAAGTTTTAAAGAAATATTTAATTAGGTTGTAGTGCAAAATTGCCCATTGGACCAGATTTGAAAACTTGATGTATAGCTCAAAATCTCCCATGAACAGAAGATATTTTTGCATAAAAGTGATTTAAAAACATCACATGACATCTCCAAATTTTGGTTGGAGTTTTTAAATAAAATTATCAAATGGTTGTAGTTCAAATAGAGCTCCAAAATTAATGAAAAAACATTTTAAGGAATAAAGCTCAAAGAGCAATAATTATGCAAATAAATCCACTGATAATAGAAATGTTTGTCTTGAGAGGATAAACATGTCCAATAATATAATTGGAAATTTTTCACTTGCGGTAAAAACTCCATAAAAATAAAGAAAAGAATGGTTCTGAAATCAAAAGGAAGTCCAGAAAATAAAAGTTTAAGTTTCTTGGCAAAATTTTAATTAATAAAACAAGGTTAAAATTTTGGGGTGTCACATTATGTCCATGCTTGCTACTAAGAGTGCTACTATGGATCCAAATGGTGTTCCTTTGTATACTTTGATTGAGCAAAATAATGTTAATATTTATGTGAATTTTATTTTGAGGAACAATTTTAATAAGAATGCTTATTGAGGCAACTTCAATAATAGTCCTACACCTTATCCTGGTAATCCCTCAAACAATTATGGTAGTTCCTATGATAATTCTTTTGATAAAATATTTCTTGAGATTGAAAATTCTACTAAGATTTTTATGTATGCTCTATTTAAACAAAACGAAGCTTTTACTAAGGAAGTTAATGAACATTCTTCTATGCTTAAAGTGATTAGTAAACAACCTAATGACATTAAATTGAGAAGTGGTTAGCCTTCAATTAAAACTTGTGGTAATTTAAAGTATTTTGTTAAAAGGTATTTTGGGAAAAATGTCCCATAAACAAACCATAGTAGTTAATAAAATGGCAGTTAAATTGGAGTCTCATTTTCTAGCTAAACATGAGGAAGATCTTAAAATTATGTGAGTATCAACTATTGAATGATTATTTAGAAATATTAAATTTAATAATAATGGGACTGATGAAGAGTCAACTTTATTTAATATGCACCCCAACTATTTGGAGGGTTATAATCTCGTTGTTAAAAATGATAAAAGTGGGTATGGAGAGGTCAAAACTTTAAGTAGTAATGCACCCACTTTTTTGGATTACAAGATTTTAATTATGAAAGTTATTCATTTACTAAATGTATTTCCTTGCTTCAATCCATGATTAGTTTACTCAATGCTTGTGATCAAAACAAGGTTTTTACTGAACATATCGTAGAAGATATTATTAAAGCCAATGAGGAAAAACTTGAATTGGAGGTTTCCATACCTAAAAAATTACATGATGAATGTGAACCAACTATTAAGGTGAAAATAAATAATTATGAATATAATTATTTATGTGATTTAGGAGTTAGTGTTTCAACTATGTCAAAAGCATTGTATGGTGTTCTTTGTTTTACTAGTATGAGTGAATGTTCTTTGAACTTGCACCTAGTAGATTCAATGATTAAAAATCCTATGGGCGGAGTCAATGATGTGCTTCTAATAGCAAATAGAAATTATGCGCCCGTATTTTATACTTGGACCTTTTATAAAAATTATTGATGCAATAATTGACATGAAGGAAGGCAACATAAGGTTCCAATTCCTACTAAAGAAAGGTATGGAACATTTCCGCAGGAAGAAAATTAAACCTCCCTTTGAACCTTTCTGGGACCTATATTTATCTTTGAAAGATGATAAAAGTTGATAAATTTCATTATGCCTAGCCCAAGGGCATTAAACAATAGTGCTTGTTGGGAGGAAACCCAATAGTTATCCTTTATTTTGTTCTATTTTTAGTGTGTCAGCATGATTATTGCTAATTTAGTAATTATGTTTTTTATTATATTTCAATAAAGTGCCAAACCTCTGGGATGTTGCAACTTGATTGTCTATTATGTTCTGTCAGAAACAGGAACTTTTGTGTCCAATGTTTGAATTTTCATTCTGTACCGGAATTTGAAAATTACTGAAATTTTTCCAAAGCACTGAATTACAGATTTTCTCTAGTTTCCTAGTTTTTCAGGTTTTTGGAGCAGTAGAAGTATGATAAAATTTTTGGAACTTTACGTGTTATTCTCTTTTTGACACATTCTCTTTTGTTTCCTTAGTTTGCTTGTTTTGGAGTTTCTATGGCTTATATTGGGGGATATAAATTGTGGAAATACTAGAATACAATAGACATTAATTGGGAATGATTATTAATCTTGTCTTGATAGTACCTGAATGAATGATTTATTTTATTGTACTAACCCACTTAAGGAGTTTCATTAAGTTTGTGTGAATGAAGTTTTCAAGCTTTGGGTGAGATGGAGATATGAGAAGAATAAGGAGAGGCAAGAGCCTAAGCTTGGGGATGCCCATGGCATCCCAATGTAATATATAAGGAAGACTCAAGCATCTAGGCTTGTGGATGCCCCGGCCGGATGGCATCCCCTCTTTTGTCCTCAAAACTATTGGTATATCTTACTTGGAGCTATATTATTATTCTTCACATGATATGTATTATGATTTTGTCTGCTGGTCTTTGCAATCATTGTTTCCTAATCACACCTATTATGAGAGACACACATTCATCTTATATTTAGAGAATGTTCATTCGTACTTCACTTATATCTATTTGAGTTGAGGCAATTGCTCTTGTACATCACTTATATTTGATTGAGCATGGTGATATGTTTCGTAGAAATTATTTGCACTCTCTTGCTTCACTTAAATCTTCTTGAGAGTTGAATAGGAAGTGGTAATTTGCATGAATTATATGGTTGGTCCAAAATAATAGGTATATAATGGTGGTATAATAAAAACTGGCATGGACTTGTAGATCATTGAATATGATAAGGTTGATTGCTTGCAATATTTTTGCGATATTGAGATAGTAATATGTGAGTGTGTTAGTAAGTAATTAAAGCTAAGTATCATTGATCAATGTGAGTTTTTGGTCTATAAGCACTTCCACCTATCCATATTTTGCTAGGCTCTTCGGTACCGTGCATTTCCCACTCTCACCTCAAGACATGGTGCAAACTTCGCAGGTACATCCAACTCCGTGAGATGACACGCTCTCTCACACATCAGCCTCATTATATCTTCCTCAAACTGCCACCATACCTACCTATAATGGCATTTCCAAAGCCATTTTGAGATATATTGCCATGCAACTTCCATTGTTACTATTCATATCACTTGAGCATTCATTGTCATTTTGCTTTGCATGATCATATAGAGCTGACATGATATTTTGTGGCATAGCCACCATTCGTCATTATAATACATGTTATGATAGATCATTGCACATCCTGGTACACTGCTAGAGCCATTCATATACAATCATCATATTGTTCATGTTTCAGGTTGTAAGTAAAATAAAGTGTGATGCATTATTAGAGTGAGCCCCTACTGATACGTCTCCAACGTATCTACAATTTTTGATTGTTCCATGCTATTATATTATCTGTTTTGGATGTTTTATATGCATTAATATGCTATTTTATATTATTTTTGGGACTAACCTATTAACCTAGAGCCCAGTGCCAGTTTCTGTTTTTTCCTGTTTTAGAGTTTCGAAGAAAAGGAATACCAAACGGAGTCCAAACGGAATAAAACTTTCGCGATGATCTTTCTTGGACCACAAGCAAACCAAGAGACTTGGAGATGAAGTCGTAGGATCCTCGAGGCAGCCCAAGGGTGGTAGGGCGCGGTCCCTGTCTTGTGGGCCATATATACTCTTATAACCCATATATACTCTTATAACCCAAAACCATTAGGGGGAGCCATGAAAACACTTTTCCACTGCTACAACCTTCTGTACCCATGAGATCCCATCTAGGGACCTTTTTCGGTGTCCTGCCGGAGGGGGGTTTGATCATAGAGCGCTTCTACATCAACACCATTGCCCTTTCAATGAAGCGTGAATAGTTTACCACAGACCTATGGGTCCATAGCTAGTAGCTAGATGGCTTCTTCTCTCTCTTTAATTCTCAATACCATGTTCTCCTCGATGTTCTTGGAGATCTATTCGATGTAATACTCTTTTGCAGTGTGTTTGCCGAGATCTGATTGATTGTAGATTTATGATCAGATTATCTATGAATATTATTTGAATCTTCTCTGAATTTTTATATGCATGATTTGATATCATTGCAAGTCTCGTCGAATTATTGATTTAGTTTGGCCTACTAGATTGGTTTTCTTGCAATGGGAGAAGTGCTTAGCTTTGGGTTCAATCTTGCGTGTCCTTTCCCAGTGACAGTATCGGCAGCAAGGCACATATTGTATTGTTACCATCGAGGATAAAAAATGGGGTTTTCATCATATTGTTCCATATTGCTTGAGTTAATTCATCTACATCATGTCATCTTACTTAATGCGTTACTCCGTTCTTTATGAACTTAATACTCTAGATGCATGCTAGATAGGAATCAATGTGTGGAGTAATAGTAGTAGATGTAGAATCATTTCGGTCTACTTGACATGGATGTGATGCCTATGTTCGCGATCATTACCTTAGATATCATCATAATTATGCGCACTTCTATTAATTACTCGACAGTAATTTTTTCACGCACCACCGTATTATTTGCTATCACGAGAGAAGCCACTAGTGAAACTTATGGCCCCCGGGTCTCTTTACCATCATACAAGTTCTCTTTTCCATCATATAAGTTCTCTTTCCCATCATATAAGTTTTATTTTCCATCATATTAGTTTCCGATCTACTATTTTGCAATATTTTACTTTCCGATCAATAAAGCAAAAATATTTACTTTACCGTTTATCTATCTCTATCAGATCTCACTTTTTGTAAGTAACCGTGAAGGGATTGACAACCCCTTTATCGCATTGGGTGCAAGTCTGTTTGATTGTTTATGCAGGTATTCGGTGACTTGTGCATTGTCTCCTACTGGATTGATACCTTGGTTCTCAACTTGGGGACTTACTCTACTTAGATGCATCACCTTTTCCTCTTCAAGGGAAAAACCAACGCAAGCTCAAGAGGTAGCAGGAAGAATTTCTGGCGCCGTTGTTGGGGAGATCTACACCAAGTCAAGCCATACCAAGTAACCATCATAAACTCTCATCTCTTGCATTACATTATTCGCCATTGGCCTCTCATTTTCCTCTCCCCACCTCTAAACGATTTTCGAAAAGATTTGCCTTTTCTTCGCCCCTCTTTCATTCGTCTTTTTTGGTTGCTTTCTGTTTGCTAGATCGTTAGATTGGTCTGTTTTCATCATGTCTGAATCTGAGGAGGTTATTGCTAAAAAAATAGTAGTAACAATGAGGGAAACTTTGATGCTCTTGCTAGTAATAATCCTCACGAGGAATCTACTATTTTGCACACTAAAAAGCTTCACATTGGTAGCGGCAATATTATTGGAAAAGGGGTTATTCAAGATTTCTTTACTTGTGTCGGTGCGTTACCCATGATGGGTGGATCTATTCTCCATAAAACTAGTAGTCTCGCGGATGCTATATCTTTGCTCGTGGTTGAACTTGAAAGACAATTTGTTCACATGCATCCATCCATACAAAGGATTTTTCTAGAGTTTTCTAATGTTGAGCATTCTTCTGTTAAGCACGCAGCTACCATCTTTCTAGCACATGAGTTTAGATTTATAATAAAAGAAGCTAGTGTAATTTTAGCATATTACAAGGTAGATGGTGGTCGTCCTCCCATAGAGGAAATTCTCTTTAACCGAGAGGATATAATGCGTTTACGATCCTTAGATCGTGTTGTTTAAAATGAAAATTTAAGAAAGAGGGTCCCTACTGATGTTTTAGTTGATAGGATTTATGATCTTAATGATGATTTGGCTATTCAAAACAATGGGTTGGGTTTCTCTCTTGAACAAAAGCTCAAGACTTTTTGCCAAAAGAATACTTACAATGATGAGTTAGTTATACAATATAAAGGGCCAAAACAGGAATTAATTCTTCCCGAGCTTAATCTTGGGGATTTTTATCCCATTAAATTTAGCCCTTTTGATTACTTTTGCTTGCCCCAAAGAAAACTTTCTGCTGAACGTAGAGAGTATGAGATAAGCTTTCAAGATTTGCCTTATCATTACTACGACAATACCTAGATATATTCGTGTTTTATGCCTAGCTAAGGGTTAAACAATAGCGTTTGTTGGGAGGCAACCGAATTTTATTTTTGTTCTTTACCTTTTGTTCCTGTTTAGTAAGAAATAATTCATCTACCCTCTAGTTAGATGTGGTTTTGTGTTTTAATTAGTGTTTGTGCCAATTTAAACTTTAGGATAGCTTATGGTGGTGGTTGTGTTGATCCTGCTGAAAATAAGAAACTTTTGCACCCAGTAAATAATTTCCAGGATTTTATTTAAATGTGCTTTTGATCTAATTCATTTTGTACTGGATTGGTGCACAAATTTCTCTGGTTGTCCTAAATTTTCAGAACTTTTGGAGTTACATAAGTATGAGAGAGTTACAGACTACTACAGATTGTTCTGTTTTTGACATATTCTGTTTTCTATGTGTTGTTTGCTTATTTTGATGAATCTATGGGTAGTATCGGGGGCTATGAACCATGGAAAAGTTGGACTACGGTAGATATTACACCAATATAAATAAAGAATGAGTTTGCAACAGTACCTTAAAGTGGTGATTTATTTTCTTATACAACGGAGCTCATAAGATTTTCTATTGAGTTTTGTGTTGTGAAGTTTTCAAGTTTTGGGTAAGGACTTGATGGACTATGGAATAAGGAGTGGCAAGAGCCTAAGCTTGTCGATGCCCAAGTCACCCCAAGGTAATATTCAAGGACAACCAAAAGCCTAAGCTTGGGGATGCCCCGGAAGGCACCCCTCTTTTGTCTTCGTCTATCAGTAGCTTTACCTGAGGCTATATTTTCATTCACCACATGATATGTGTTTTGCTTGGAGCGTGTCGGGGAAATCGATCACCTATGGGGTCACAAGGATCCCTTCTATGTGCGGTGTGGGATTAGCTACACGAACAGCAGGTCGAGCCATTAGCACACAGGGGATTTTCTAGGTTCGGGCAGCAAAGATGCGTAATACCCTAGTCCTGCTTGTCTGGTTATATGTATGTTCTTGAGCTCTTGAACTAGCTATGGTGTATGCTTTGTCCAAAAGTATGAATCCTCTCTCCATGTGCCTTGGGCCTCCTTTTATAGGAAAAGGGGTTGCCACAATGGCACACAGGAGGTGGCAAACTACAGTGCATGAGCTTATCGCTCGACAACGTAGGACAAAATGCATTTAATGTGCCGCCTACGTGTCCTCTTACTTTATTGGGGATGGAAACAGAAGCCATCCCGTCCTTCACCGCTCCTCCTCGCTCTGACACGCGTTCGGGTCGACGAGGCATGCAGCGCCATGGTGGCCAACCAGCTGTTGTGTTGCACAATGGTAAGCTTCCACGAAGATCTGCATGTCGCCACACAGGCGTTTGCTTAGTTGGCACGCCGATCGTCGTACTACAGTGGTGGTGTGGTGGTGAAACCTTGCCGGGTGCGGATCTGTCCATGGCCCAGCAGTCGTCCTCGGCAAGGCTTGTCGGGGGCCTTGGAGTCATCCCCAGCAAGGGTCTTGCCGGGGGTCTTCGTCTTTTGGTCCCATGTGGATCTGTGGGCTTTCAATATTCGGGTATCTGTCTTGGTAGTCTTTGTACTTTGCTTCCCTCTGCCTCATCAAACCCTGCTGCAGGTGTGGCTGTGACTGCCCGTGCACTAGTAAGGGGTACAGAAGTACGCATACTTTTGTATAGCGATAGGAGCCCCCGGGCCTGGGCCACACATAAGCGCAAGGCGTAGTTGGGCGAGGCCCAAGGCAGTGTGCGGGCGGGCGTGGAAGAGATGGATCGCCACGATCTTTCTGTCAGTTGCGCTTCCCCATGACCCGCGTCGAGTGCGTGACGTGGGGGTCGCGCGTGGGATGGGTGTGGCATGCATGCGTCATCCCGCAGTAAATGGTAAAGAGCTGGCCCGTGCTTTCCCCATGAAAAGGGAAAATCCGTAGAGGCACTGCTCATTTACCCTCTCTGGTTCTCCCAATCTCGGAACCGCCATCCTTCTCCTTCCTGGAGCGAAGACCAGAGCATGCGCCCCCCGTTCGCTGCCGCCGCGCTTCCACCGCTTTCCCTGCTCCCCCTTTCTCTTTATCCGCCATGGCACCCAAGATGAGTAGGGGCAAGGCCAAGGCTACCGAAGGAAAAGAGGTACGAGAGAGTGAGTTGGCGAAGCTGCGGAAGAAGCGCACCCTCTTCACTCCGGCGATCGACGTGCTCACTCTTAGGGACCAGTTCCAGTGCTTGTGGGGGAGAGAGACAACGGAGCATCCCGCCACGCAAGTCATCCCCGCTCCCTTTGCCAAGCCTGGCCCAGATACTTATCCTTTCTTTGGCGATTAGTTCTCCTGCGGGCTCTGCCCCCCTTTCTCAGATTTCTTCAATGACCTCATGCACACCTATGGCTTCCATCTCCTGGATTTCACGCTGAATGCTATGGCATGCATGGCCCTCTTCGCCTACCTCTGCGAGGGCTTCGCTAGATTCTACCCTAGTATGGCACTCTTTCGCCGTTACTTCGTCCCCCGTATCCAGCAAGGGGATGCCATTACTGGCTCTGTTGCTTGGACCCCAAGACCTCTGTGCAAGGGGCATACCCGGAGGGTTTCCAGAAGGAGCGGTGAGAGGAATGGAGAGGCAGATGGTGCTGGATTGTAGAGAAAGAGCCACGGTCGTTTTGCGAGGTCCGCTGGAGTCCGCCGGTCTGTGGCGTCGATTGGAGCGATTTCGATCCCAACGATGGGAAGCTCACGGTCGCCACCACCAGAATCTTCCACCTTGTCTCTACCGGCCTCACACGAGAGATGATTGGGGCGACTTCATTCATCGCTACATTGCTCCTTTGCACAAGAAGGGGAGGTCGGCCTGGGATTTCAAGAATGCGGTGGATATCATGAGGCTCCGCCCTGGCTTGAAGCATAACTTCATGGTGATGCAGCATGCGTCTCTCTGCCAGAGGCTCTTCCAGTTCAAGATTGACAAGGACGGCAACACTGAGAGGACCGGCAAGGCCGCAAACACTGGCAAGACTGGCCATCCATTCAGGTTGCCGGTAGAGGTGCATCCATTGAGCAACAACTCCCTCCTGACCGAGATCATTGCTATGATGCCAGCCTTTAATGCCCATGGCCTAGATCCAACCTGGGCCGAGCCAGAGGCGGATTTGGTGTAGCAGTTCTTCGACAACTTGTCGGAGGGCACCGTCCACGCCGAGCCAGAGCTCATCCGCCCCGCCACCAACGAAGCGGTGGCGCACATTGCTGCCAGTGTAGAGGAGGCAGCACTTGCCGAGGAGGCTGGCAGCTGTGGCACCGTGGAGGACGAGGCCGAAGAGGCTGAGGAGGAGCAGAGGTTCCTTAAGTGGGTCGGGCCTTCCGGGGAGACCGGCGGTGCCGATGTCGGCATTCCCCCTGCCGCGGAGGCGGCCGAAGAGCCGGCCGAGGCAGGCAAGCCCTTGGCCCCGAAGAAGAGGTGCGTCCTGCGGCGGACCGGCTCTGGCGAGCCAGTCCACCATGGAAGGGCCACGCAGCGGCAAGGGGCTCAGGCGCAGCCCATGCGCCGGACGAGGCGCGCGGCCGCTGAGGCGTTCGAGGAGGCCGCAACAGCGAAGAGGGCCATAGCCGCTGCTTCCTCCTCGACCAGACGTGCTGCCGCTTCTTCCTTGGCCAAGCGCGTAAGGACCCCATCTCATTCCCCGACGGGCTCCATCCCAGTGGCCAATTACGACCTTGGGTCACTCAGCCCGAGGAAGAAGAGGAGGGCAGAGGAAGAGGACGAGTATGTACTCTGCTTCCCCCATCTATTCTCTGATTCCTTACTTGAATCGCTTCATCTTGACTTTATCTCATCGTTGCAGGGACACGAAGACGCTAGCTCGGAGGGTGGTCAATGACCAACCTTCCTCCTCCTTAGCCTCTTCCCCGAGCAGGTACTTGAAGGTTGGTGATGACCTTTTCATCAGCATCCCTGGAGCGGCAGGCACTAGAGCGCCAATCGAAGGGGAGGTCATTGACAAGGAGATCCTCACTGCTGTCGGGCTCCAGGTTGTTAACGAACCGAGCGTTAGCAGTGGCGGCTCCAAAGAGGACCAACTCCTTCAGGCAATGATCGCCAACTTCCACAAGCTCCAAGCTCTCCATTGGGCTCGCAAGGAGAAAGCGGACTCCAGGATGGCAGCCGTGGACAAGGCCGAGGCGGACTTCAAGGAGCGTGTCACCTAGATGCAAGTCTAGTTTGATGAGGCCCGAGAAGATCTAAGGGCCTCCCAGGTCCAACTAAGCGAGCGCCAGCGAGAGTTCCTCCTAAAGCCGACCGATTTTGACAAGGCACAGGAAGTGGCGAAGGCGAAGGCTGCCAAAGAAGAGTCCGACCAGATGCGGCATCGCATCTTGCTCGACGCCCAGGAGGAGGACTTGGTCGCTCGCGAAGCAGCGCTTGCCGCCATGCTCCATGCCAAGGATGAAGACATCGAGAAGCTTGTCACGCAGCAGACTAAAGACCTGATGCAGAAGCATCAGGAAGCACTTGATACTCTGGTCCTTGACCATGCCGGCAAGCTGAAGGAGGCCGTCAACCGCACTGAGGTGGTAGAGGCTATTAGGATCGAGCTAGCCGGCAAGGTGGAAAAGATGGAGGTGGACCTGGCAAAGCTCACCAAGGAGATCTCCACGCTCAAGGATGATAGAGAGAAGGCTCTCTATGACCTGGCGGAGATGCAGACCACCATATCTGACAAAATCAAGCTGCTCTCCCAGGCCAACGAGTCCATTGACAATCTGAAGTTGAAGTTGGACAGTCAGGAGAAGATGCTCTCGGAGTCCCAGGCTCATGAGAAGATCCTGACCAAGGATCTCGCGGACAAGCAGCTGCTGCTGCGGACTTCCGTCACTTACCACAACGAGCTCGTGGAGAGCATAAAGCTTTGGACCATCCATCTTGTGAAGGTTGCGGAAAAGATCACTATGCAGCTGACTGCCATGAGCATGCCAAGCTTCAGGTTCTCCCATGAGGCGAACGTGGCTGACAGCGCCAGGCTGTCCCTGTTCTTCGAGCGTGTCCTTGACGCCCTGAAGCTGCTCCAATCCACCAGGGCGGCCTACCTGGCCGAGGAGTCCCAGCAGCTTTGCTGGGGCGCCTTAACCAAGATGCTCAGCAAGGTGCGCACTGGAACCCCAGTGTTGACATCGCTCAGGCGCTTGATAGCTTGCCGGAGGGCGTCGACCGTCAGGCGCTCGAGGAGCGCATCAAGCCCATCATCAGCTGCGTCAGCGGAGTCGCAAGACTGGAGGGCCAGCATCGGGATTAGCCGCTTCGTTCCTTGTTGCCACTGCAAGTTCGCACCCAAGACAATTCATCTTAAGTTAGAATCACGGTGACTTTTGATGTAATATAACTTTTGTTGTACTGTAAATTGGTTGCATGTTATCCCCCTGTTTGGTTTATCCTTGTATTTTCTGCACCCTGCGCTTGATTGGATAGGCATGTCGGTGCATGCAACCCTTGCCGTCGGTGCTAGAAGGATGGATCCTTAGCAACCTGCAGAGGGTGTCGACGTCAACAAGTTACCTTGTCACTCTCGGCGCAGTCACCCGAGCTGTCGAGCGGACTCGAAACAGAGCGAGGGGGGGTGTTGATTACGACATGGTACCCCGCCGTCCTTAGCAGAGTGCAGCACCCGAACTGTTGAGCGGACTCGAAACAGAACAGGGGCGTGCCAATCACGGCAGGGTTCCTTTTGCGTGCAGGTTCTCCATACAAGGACCAAAACCATCGAGGGAGATAACCTTATAAAAGGAAGGATTACTCAAGGTTTAGTTGACTTAGCTTTTTGTTGTTGTGCCGATCGTCATCGCGGCTGTAGATGACGCTGCTCGATCCGCCCTTTGCACCAGGGTGGCATGGACGGCCTCGATCAGGCCGATCGCTGCGGTCTTCTTCTTCTTCAGAGCCATGTCGACGAAGAAACTACTGTACTAACTAACGGACAAGATTCTCACAATTGTACGCCCCTACCTGGCACACCAAAGATGTCGGGGAAACTGATCACCTATGGGGTCACAAGAATCCCTTTTATGTTTGGCACGGGATTAGCTGCACGAAGAGCAGGTCGAGCCGTTAGCACACAGGGGATTTTTATCCAGGTTCGGTCCGCAAAGATACGTAATACCCTAGTCTTGCTTGTTTGGTTATATGTATGTTCTTGAGCTCTTGAACTAGCTACGGTGCGTGCTCTGTCCAAAATTCTGAATCCTCTCTCCGTGTGCCTTGGGCCTCCTTTTATACAGAAAAGGGGTTGCCACAATGACACACAGGAGGTGGCAAACTACAGTGCATTAGCTTATCGCTCGGCAACGTAGGACAAAACACATTTAATGTGCCGCCTACGTGTCCTCTTGCTTTGTTGGGGATGGCAATAGAAGCCATCCCATCCTTCGCCGCTCCTCCTCGCTTTGACACACGTCCGGGTCGACGAGGCATGCAACGCCACGTTAGCCAACCAGCTACTGTGTTGGCACAATGGTAAGCTTCCACGAAGATCTGCATGCCGCCATGCAGGCGTCTGCTTAGTTGGCATGCCGATCGTCGTACTGGAGTGGTGGTGAGGTGGCGAAACCTTGTCGGGTGCGGATCTGGCCGCGGCCTAGCGGTCGTCCCTGGCAAGGCTTGCCGGGGGCCTTGGAGTCATCCTCGGCAAGGGTCTTACCGGGGGTCTTCGTCTTCTGGTCCCACGTGGATCTGTGGGCTGTCAATCTTCGGGTATCTGTCTTGGTAGTATCTGTACTTTGCTTCCCTCTGCCTCGCCAAACCCTGTCGCAGGTCTGGCTGCGACTACCCGTGCACTAGTAAGGGCTACAGAAGTACCCATACTTTTGTACACCGACAGAGCGTCTTGTATGATTTGATTCTTTGCTTTTTAGTTTGCCACAACCATCATTGTTGTACACACCTTTTGAGAGAGACACGCATGAATCGTGATTTATTAGATACTCTATGTGCTTCATTTATATCTTTTGAGCTAGGCAATATTGCTCTGGTACTTCACTTATATCTTTTTAGAGCACGGCGGTGGTTTTATTTTATAAAAATTGCTAAACTCTCATTCTTCACTTATATTATTTTGAGAGTCTTTTAAAACAACATAGTAATTTGCTTTGGTTATAAATTTAGTCGTGATATGATAGGCATCCAAGAAGGATATAATAAAAACTTTCATATAAAGTGAATTGAATACTATCAGAAGTTTGATTTTTATGATTGTTTTGAGATATGAAGATGATGATATTAGAGTCATGCTAGTGGAGTAATTGTGAATTTGAGAAATACTTGTGTTGAGGTTTGTGATTCCCGTAGCATGCACGTATGGTGAACCATTATGTAACGAAGTTGGAGCATGAGGTATTTTTTGATTGCCATCCTTTGTGTGAAGGTCGGGATCGTGCGATGGTTAAATCCTACCAACCCTTCCCCTGGGAGCATGCGCGTAGTGCTCGGTTTTGATGACTAATAGATTTTTGCAATAAGTATGTGAGTTCTTTATGACTAATGCTGAGTCCATGGATTGTACGCACTCTCACCCTTCCACCATTGCTAGCCTCTTGTGCCGCACAACTTTCGCCGGTGCCATACACCCACCATATGCCTTCCTCAAAACAGCCACCATACCTACCTATTATGGAATTTCCATAGCATTCCGAGATATATTGCCATGCAACTTTCCACCACTCTGTTTATTATGACACATTTCTTCACTGTCATATTGCTTTGCATGATCATGTAGTCAACATCTTATTTGTGGCAAAGCCACTTTTCATAATTCTTTCATATAGGGATGGCACCCGCAGGGTATGGGTATGGGTGGAGCTACCCCATACCCTTACCCGCCTACCCTGAGTTTACCCATCACCCATACCCATACCCGTCAAGGGTACAATTTTTTCCCATACCCATCACCCGACAGAGTATATGGGTACCCACGGGTAAAAATACCCACGTTTACAACACATCAATTGAGTAGAAAATAGTTGTAAAAAACATATAATCATAAATTATTAACACATTTTAAACAACAATGTACAACAACATATTCTCATAAACCAAAATACTTGCTTATAAAGTGACATATAAAAATGTTAAACAACAACACATAAACATAAATAACAACACATATGCATACACTTTAAGTTCACGAAAAATCATGATAAATTATAGAGATAATTTGAATACACATTAGAGTTTTTACCTAGCGTGATTAGGAGGGGAAATGAATACATTGGGATATTAACGAAAACCCACATGTCAACATTTTAGATGGGTACATGGGTACGTGGGCATGGGTTATACGATCCCATACCCGTACCCTCTCTACCCGATGGGTATGATATTTTCCCATTTAAGTACCCATGGGTAATTTTTTGTCCCATACCCTTACCCTAATAGGGTTTTTACCCACAGGGTACGCGGGTAATGGGTACCCATTGCCATCCCTACTTTCATACATGTCACTCTTGATTCATTGCACATCCCGGTACACCACCGGAGGCATTCACATAGAGTCATATTTTTTTTCTAACTATCGTGTTGTAAGTAAATACAAGTGTGATGATCATCACTATTAGAGCATTGTCCCATGTGAGGAAATAAAAAAAAGAGGCCAAAGAAGACAAAATAAAAAATAGGCCAAAGAAGACAAAAGGGAAAAAGAAAAAGAATAAAAAAGAGAAAAAGAGAGAAGGGACAATGTTACTATCCTTTTTCCACAGTTATGCTTCAAAGTAGCACCATGATCTTGATGATAAAGAGTCTCCTATTTTGTCACTTTCATATACTAGTGGGAATTTTTCATTATAGAACTTGGCTTGTATATTCCAACGATGGGTTTCCTCAAATTGCCCTAGGTCTTCATGAGCAAGCAAGTTGGATGCACACCCACTTAGTTTCTTTTTCAGCTTTCATACACTTATAGCTCTAGTGCATCTATTGCATGGCAATCCCTACTCACTCACATTTATATCTATTGATGGGCATCTCCATAGCCCGTTGATACGCCTAGTTGATGTGAGACTATCTCTCTCTCTTTGTCTTCACAACCACCATTCTTTTCCACCTATAGTGCTATGTCCATGGCTCACACTCATGTATTGCGTGAAAGTTGAAAAGGTTAGAGAATACTAAAGTATGAAACAATTGCTTGGTTGAAACCGGGGTTGTGCATGATTTGAATATTTTGTGTGATGATGATGGAGCATAGCCAGACTATATGATTTTGTAGAGATAAGCTTTCTTTGGCCATGTTATTTTGAGAAGACATAATTGCCTTGTTAGTATGCTTGAAGTATTATTGTTTTTATGTCAATATTAAACTTTTGTTTCAAATCTTTTGGATCTGAACATTCATGCCAAAATAAAGAGAGTTACATGGATAAATATGTCAGGTAGCATTCCACATCAAAAAATTTGTTTTTATCATTTACCTACTGGAGGACGAGCAGGAATTAAGCTTGGGGATGCTTGATACGTCTCCAACGTATCTATATTTTTTTATTGTTCCATGCTATTATATTATTTGTTTTGGATGTTTTATATGCATTAATATGCTATTTTATATTATTTTTTGGATTAACCTATTAACCTAGAGCGCAGTGCTAGTTTATGTTTTTTTTGCCTATTTTAGAGTTTCGCAGAAAAGGAATACCAAACGGAATAAAACTTTCGTGATGATCTTTCATGGACCAGAAGCAAACCAGGAGACTTGGACATGAAGTCGAACGAGCCTAGAGACGGCCACAAGGGTGGAGGGCACGCCCAGGGGGTAGGGCGCACCCCCTGTCTTCTGGGCCCCTCGTGGGTCTCCTGACCTAATTCTTTCGCCCATATATACTCTTGTACCCCAAAACCATTAGGGGGAGCCACGAAAACACTTTTCCACCGCTGCAATCTTCTGTACTTGTGAGATCCCATATAGGGACCATTTCTGGCGTCCTGCTAGAGGGAGATTCGATCACGAAGGGCTTCTACATCAACACCATTGGCCTCCCGATGAAGCGTGAGTAGTTTACCACACACCTACGGGTCCATAGCTAGTAGCTAGATAGCTTCTTCTCTCTCTTTGATTCTCAATACCATGTTCTCCTCAATGTTCTTGGAGATATATTCGATGTAATACTCTTTTGCGGTGTGTTTGCCGAGATCCTATGAATTATGGATTTATGATTAGATTATCTATGAATATTATTTGAATCTTCTCTGAATTCTTATATGCATGATTTGATATCTTTGCAAGTCTCTTTGAATTATTGGTTTAGTTTGGCCTACTAGATTGGTTTTTCTTGCAATAGGAGAAGTGCTTAGCTTTGGGTTCAACCTTGCGGTGTCCTTTCCCAGTGACAGTAGGGGCATCAAGGCACATATTGTATTGTTGCCATCGAGGATAAAAAGATGGGGTTTTCATCATATTGCTTGAGTTAATTCCTCTACATCATGTCATCTTACTTAATGCGTTACTCCGTTCTTTATGAACTTAATACTCTAGATGCATGCTGGATAGCGGTCGATTGTGGAGTAATAGTAGTAGATGCAGAACCATTTCGGTCTACTTGACACGGACGTGATGCCTATGTTCATGATCATTGTCTTCGATATCATCATAATTATGCGCTCTTCTATCAATTGCTAGGTAGTAATTTGTTCACCCACCGTAGTATTTGCTATCATGAGAGAAGCCACTAGTGAAACCTATGGCCCCCGGGTCTCTTTTCCATCATACAAGTTCTCTTTTCCATCATGGAGGTTTTCTTTTCCATCATATTAGTTTCCGGTCTACTATTTTGCAATCTTTTACTTTCCGATCTATAAACCAAAAATACCAAAAATATTTACTTTACCGTATATCTATCTCTACCAGATCTCACTTTTTGCAAGTAAGCGTGAAGGGATTGACAATCCCTTTATCGCGTTGGGTGCAAGTTTGTTTGATTGCTTGTGCAGGTATTCGGTGACTTGTGCGTAGTCTCCTACTGGATTGATACCTTGGTTCTCAAACTGAGGGAAATACTTGCTCTACTTTGCCGCATCACCCTTTCCTCTTCAAGGGAAAACCAACACAAGCTCAAGAGGTAGCACCTACCTATGATGATATGAATTTGAGGTGACTCATGATTCCTTGGAAAAGAGGGGATGAGGTCCGTGAGTCCAATAAAAAGGAGAAAAAGGAGAAAAGTAAGAAAAAGAGAAAAAAAAGAGAGGGGGTACACTACAATCCTTTACCACACTTGTGCTTCAAAGTAGCACCATGTATTTCATTTAGAGAGTCTCCACGATGTTCATTTTCATATACTAGTGGGATTTTTACATTATGAGAACATGACTTGCATATTCCGATAACAAGCTCCTTAAAAATGATCGAGGTCTTCATGAGCCAGTAAGTTGTATGCACACCCACTTAGTTTCACATAGAGAGCTTTCATACACTTATAGCTCTAGTGCATCCATTGCATGGCAATCCCTACTCCTCACATTAACATCAATTGTAAGGCCTCTCCATTACCTAATGATCTAGCCTCGTTGATGTGAGACTTTATTGTACCTTTTTTCTTCCCTAATGAACCCCTATCATCATTCTCTATTCCATCTGAAGTTCTAAGTCCATGGCTCACACTCAAGTATTGCGTGAAAGTTGAAAATAAACTAAAGCGAGAAAAAGTATGATTTAATTGCCTTGTTTGGCACCAGGGTTGTTCATGATGTCATATGTTTATGCTAGGAAGACTAAGTGTGCCATGCTTATCATGACTAAATGTGTATTGATCACGTTCTTTAGCATCTTTATTTTTCAAAGGCAATGCTTGTCTACTTGCATGTTTATGTATTATTATGTTGATGTCAAATAAATATACTATTGCCTTGAGTCATTCGTATCTCAATATTCATACCATGATTACATCATTTGGTCAAGGACACATTAGATAGCATTCAACATAAAAAATTATTTGTTTATCATTTAACTACTCAAGGACGGGCAGGAATTAAGTTGGGGATGCTGATATGTCTTCAAGGTATCAAAAAAATTATTCTCAAATGTTATTATGTTACCACTTGTTATGCTTTTATATCATTGCATATTATTTTTATGGACTAACCTATGAATTTAGTGCCCAGTCCAAATTCTTGTGTTTGGCTTCGCAGAAAATCCATACCTGTGGAAGTCCAAACACGAGAAACATTTTGATGATTTTTTCTAGATAATGAGAGACCCTAGAAGCTTCGGGAGATGTTGAGAGGACCCACCGGGAAGCCACATGGACTAGTAACGCGGGTAGGGGGTGGTCGCGCCACTTGCCCACGTGGGCCCCTTGAGCCCCTATTTGACCTAATTCTAGGCCTATAAATGCCCCAATATTCCATAACTCTTAGAAGCGAACCCAAAAGAATTTTATCACCACCGCAAGTCCCTGTTTTGAAGTGATCCCATCTACACACCTATCCGGTGCTCTACCGGAGGGGTAAACCATTGGGGAGGCAGTCTTCATCAACTTTCACTAGTGCAAAGACGTCCTATACAAACAGTTTTTACCCCCTTTTCACGATGGTGTTTTAAACCGTCGCCTAGTGAGTGTGGGCGGTGGGAGGGCTCTTCACACACTGTCGGTGTACAAAAGTAGGGGCTCTACTTTGCACCCTGTGCATGGGCAGTCAGAGCCGCGCGTACGGCCACACTTAGCAGGGCAAGGGAGGGAAGCCGAAGCCACGAGACGATCAAAGCAATGCCAAGACAGAGACACAAATAGCAAGAGGGCGAGGTGCACTCCCCCGGCAAGACCCTTGCCGGGGCGGCCTCCGCAGCCTCGGCAAGAGCCTTTCCGGGGCAACTTGCCCAGCACCAGTGGAGCACGCCACCCTTGAGCCTGAGGTTTCCAACACCATCAACCACATTGGAACCAAGGCTCGGGAGGCGCCTCCATGGTGGCATGCAGATCTTTGTGAAGATCGTAAGCATGAAGAATCAGATGAAGATTAGAAGACGAGACCTCCGGCAACATCCTTGCTGGGGACGACCGCAGTGCCACGGCAAGACCCTTGCCGGGGCCCCAGGCAAGACCCTTGCCAAGGACATCAGCGTGGCCGCGGCCATGCCCGCGTTCACCAAGACCCCATCGGCGTTCCCATGCAACCGCCAGCCTAGCCAGCCAGGCAAGCACCTGCGTGGCAACATGCGGTCCCAAGGCCAACTCAGCAAGCACCTGCGTGGTGCATTCAAATCTTCGTGAAGACGCCGCCATCGCGCCAGCTCAGCAGCCTACCAGCCTACATGGCGATGCCCGCCTTGCTGGCCTGGACGCGTGTTGAAGCAGGGCGAGGTGGCAACAAAGCATGGGGACACCTCAGGGGCGCATTTAATGCATCTTGTCCTATAATGACAGGCGATAAGCTTGTACACTGTACCCTTTCCACCTCCTGTGTGCCACTGTGGCGCCTCCTTCGACTATAAAATGAGGCCCGAGGCGTACTGGAGAGGGATTCGGCTCTTTTGAGCAAGTCACATACCATAGCTAGCTCAAGAACATAAGAACATTCAGATATACACCAAAGCAGGACTAGGGTATTACGCGATCCTCGCGGCCCGAACCTGGGTAAACGACCTTTGTGCTGGCTCTTAGACCCACTCTTCTCACAACCCCGCACTCGCCGACCACAGTAGGGATTCTGTTGATCCCATAGGTGTCGTTCCCACCGACATCTTTGGCGCGCCACGCAACGGGCGTAGTTGTGAGAATCTGGTCTAGCGGCTAGTCTAGCAGTCCTCCATCGCCATGGCTTCCAAGGAAGAAGGCGATCGAACGGGCGGCACCATCTGCGGATGCAGTAAGCACTCGCGCAACGACAGAAAAACTAAGTCACGCAAACACTTTCTGTGTTTCTTTTTATATAAGGCTATTCTCCTTGAGAGATCTTTCTCTCTGTATATGAAACCTGCACGCAATGGGGCCCTTCCACTATTGGCAACGCCTTCGTTCTATTTCGAGTCCGCTCAGCAGTTCGAGCGGCTGTGTCCAAAACGGCAGGGTAGCCATCCGCTATTGGAAACGCCCTCGTTCTGTCTCGAGTTCGCTCGACAGCTCAAGCGGCCGCGCTGAGAACGGCAAGGTGGTTCGCCTGGCAGCACGCACACCCGACAGGCTATTAGGGATCCGACCTCGAGGTGTCGCGGCATGGGTTTACGTGCCGGCAAGCCTACCCAATTAATGTAGGGTGGACACACGGAGAAAGATCAAATAGGAAAATAACATGCATCATTTCAAAAGTACTGCAGATTTATATTACATCAATTGTTACTGTGGTTCTAACTAAAGATATGAATTGTCTTGGTCGTGAACCTACAGCGGTGATGAGAAATGGGGTGCCTAGTCCCAGCGCTGGCCTTCGATCCTCTCGATTCCGTCGACGCGGCTGATGATGGGCTTGATGCGCTCCTTGAGCGGTGCGAGGTCCACATCCTCCGACAAGCTCTTCAGCGCGGCGTTGAAGTCGACGTTGGGGTACCAGTACGCTACCTTGGTGAGAACCTTGGTCAGGGCACCCCGGCAAAGTAGCCGGGCCTCACGGGCCAGAGAGCTCGCCCTGTTGGAGCGACACTGCTCTAGGGCTCCAAGAACGCCCTCGAAGAACAGTGTCAACTTGGCGTTGGGGCTCACGTTCGGCTCTGGGGTGTACCTCAGATTCGACATCCCCATAGCAGCCAGCTTCTTGGTGATCCTATTGGCGACATCGGCGAGGCGGCTGATCCAGAGGTTCTCGCCCTTCACGAAATCTTCGTGGTTGGCGGCCTCGTTCTTCCGCAGCTGCCTCTCCTTCTCCAGGCTCTTGGTCAGGGTCTCTTCCCGGGCCTTGACCTCCGAAAACGTTCCCTCAAGACTCTACAGCTTCAGCTTCAGGTCCTTGATGGAGTCGTTGGCGCGGGAGATTAGCTTGGCCTTGTCAAGGACTTCGGCCTGCGCCACCATCAAGGCGCAGTTGACCGTGTCCTTCTCCTTTGCCAGCTCCTCGGCCCTATTCTTCAGGCCGGCCTGCTCCACCTCCAGCTCCTTTATCTTGTCGTCGTGGGCCAGAGCTTGAGCATCGAGTGTTTCCTTATGCTTCTGCTCTAGCTCCCGGGTCCACTGCGCGATGAGCTCTTCGACCTCCTTGTCCTTGCCGTGGAGTGTGGCGGCGAGCGTCGCCTCACAAGCGACAAGGTCCTCCTCCTGGGAGTTCAGCTCGGCCTGGCGCTGGGACCGGGCAGCCTCGGCCTTGGTGGGATCTTCCCTCGCCACCTCTTGGGCCTTCTCGATGTCGGCCTGTGTTAAGAGGAAATCCTGCTTGCGCTCAGCCAGCTGGTCCTGGGCAGCCTTCAGCTCTCCGTGGGCCTGGCGGAACTAGGCATGTGCCTCGGTGATGCGCTCCTTGAGATCCGTCTCCGCCTTGCCAGCCGCCGCCTCCCTGGACATCGCCTTGTCTAGACGGGCATGGTGGAGCGCCTGGAGCTTCCAGAAGCTGGCGCCCATGGCCTGAAGAAGCTGCTCCTCCTGGGTACCGCTGCCACTGGCACGTGGTTCGTCGACAACCTCTAGCCCGGCAGTGGTGTCGGTGTCAAAACCGGCGGATCTCGGGTAGGGGGTCCCGAACTGTGCGTCTAAGGCTAATGGTAACAGGAGACTGGGGACACGATGTTTACCCAGGTTCAGGACCTCTCGATGGAGGTAATACCCTACTTCCTGCTTGATTGATCTTGATGATATGAGTATTACAAGAGTTGATCTACCACGAGATCAGAGAGGCTAAACCCTAGAAGCTAGCCTATGGTATGATTGTTGTTGTGTCCTACAGACTAAACCCTTCAGTTTATATAGACACCGGAGGGGGCTAGGGTTACACAGAGTCGGTTACAGAGAAGGAGATCTACATCCGAATCGCCAAGCTTGCCTTCCACGCCAAGGAGAGTCCCATCCGGACATGGGACGAAGTCTTCAATCTTGTATCTTCATAGTCCAACAGTTCGGCCAAAGTACATAGTCCGGCTGTCCGGATACCCCCTTATCCAGGACTCCCTCAATAGCCCCTGAACCAGGCTTCAATGACAATGAGTCCGGCGCGTAGATTGTATTCGGCATTGCGAAGCGGGTTCCATCTCCGAATACTCCAAGATAAATTCCGAACACAAGGACCGTGTCTGGCTCTACAAGACAAATTTCATATACCACCATAGAGAGAATAATAAACCATGAATCTAATCTGCTGACAACTCTTCGTAGCGTGACATCACACAACGGCCCAGTCATTATTCGAACCGTTTTCTACAACCTACTTCCGCACATATTGCAAGGCGGTTTCCTTGGCACGTCTTATCAAAGTAGAGATCGTGCCCCTTATCGCGGGGTTCTCTTCAATACGGGCGTGGGTAACCCAACCGTACCACCAATCGCGGTGAGTGGGGAACGAGCAGGTTCCATTAGGCAAGCGGGGAGGCACAAATCTTCATTGCCTCTATAAAGGGGAAAGGCCTCTTCCTTTCTACCCACGCCTTCTTCTCCTTCTACTCGTCCCTTTCTTTTCGCCCGAGCCCTAGCGCCCAAGCGTTCATCTTCCCACCAACAAAGGTTCTCCGGAAATGTCCAGGTCCGGAGCAGGAGGCAAGTGGATGGCCTCCTCCGTCCAAGAGAAGGATATTAAAAAACTGCGGGCGGCCGGGTATCTGGCCAAGAAAATCGGCCACCGTCTTCCGACGGCGGGACAGATTGTCCCTACTCCGGAACCCCATGAGAGGGTCGTTTTCCTCCCCCATTTCGTCCGTGGGCTTGGGTTTCCGCTTCACCCTTTTGTTCGCGGCATCATGTATTACTACGGGATTGATTTTCACGATATATCCCCCAATTCCTTCCTCAACATCTCGACGTTTATCGTCGTGTGCGAGGCCTTTCTCCGCATCTTGCCGCACTTCGGGCTATGGATGAACATCTTCAACGTGAACCCCAAAGTGGTGAATGGCGAACATGCCGAGTGCGGAGGCGCCATGGTGAGCAGGATGCCCAAGGTCACATGGCTGACGGGTACTTTCAATGATTCCGTCAAGGAGTGGCAGCAACAGTGGTTCTACATCACTGAGTCGCGCGGCAAAAAGTGGGCCGCTGCTCCTGAGTTTCGATCTGGATCCCCTTTGCGGCTTACGTCCTGGCCCAAGAAGGGCGTGAACTGGTCGTCATCCGACGAACTGTCAGTAATCCAGGCGTGTGTCAAAGGTATGGAAGACAGGGCCATCAGGCTTGTTGACGTAGTCCATGTGATGTTGGTCTGCCTGATCCTTCCTTGTCAGCACAGAAGCTGCGATTTGTGGGAGTATGACCCGGCCGAGCACCAGATCCTACGGGAGCTTTTAGGCTCCTCGCACAAGGACATCTGGAAGGTGCTCTTCAAGTCCGGCAAACCATGGTCGGACTCCGCCGCGGACCGCGGGTACCAACTGTCCCACCCCGCAAGTCCGGTAAGTCATCATTATGTCTTGGCCATCCGCATGCTTTATTGGTATGTCCCGAGGGAGATGTTTTTTAACATGCCTTTCCATGATTACCTCAGGTATGGACGAAGAAGGCGGGGCGGATTCATTGTCCAGCCTTGTTGCCGGAAGAACCGGTTGGACCACTTCTGACGAAGATGCTGGTCCCAGCGCCTTACGAGGCGCCGAAGAAAGAGGCCAACAAAAAGGCCAAGGAGACCAGGAGCAGTCTCCGTCGTTGCGGTGCCTTGGACACGAAGTACGAAGACTCTAGTGACCATCCTTCCTCCAAAGAGGACGAGGAGGAGGAAGAGGACGAAGAGGAGGAAGAGGACGAGGAGTAAGAAGAGCTCGAGTCCCCTACGACGGGGGAGAAAAGGACAGCCTCCTCATCCTTAGAGGCAGATTCGCATAAGAGGGGAAGAACATTCTCCCCGAGGCGTCCACCATGGCTACCAACAGCAGCCCAGAGTGGGGTCCCAGGTCCCAGCCCCTGGTAAACACGTAAGTGCATGAAATCCGAACGTATCCATGCATCCAGAATTACTAGAATGTAATATTTTGATTTGCACCGTACTTTTTACAGTCCGGCGAGGTCTCCTGCCCAACAGTCTTCATCGGAGGATTCGTTGAGTTCCGATGCCTTGGAGAGCAAGACACCTCCAAGGGCCCCTTCCCCAAAGCCTGGTTGTGATACCGAGGTGTCGTCCAAAAAGGACCTAAGCCAGGGGGCGTACCTTGGGGGCCGGACACGCGGGAGCGGCGGTTCCCATGAACGTCGACAGTGGGGGCGATCTTGGATTCGGCCCACAGCCGGACACGGTCCCGGAGACCCTTGAGGCTCCGGGATCAGGCAGGCAGCCCATCTTGACTGGAGGGGGCAATCCTGCTCCACCTGCGACCTCTGTCCAACCAAAGGTGTCGAGCGGCCTATCGACAGCGCTGGAGAGCGCTTCCATCATTGATGAACATCGCGCCCTTATGGGCGCAGTGATAGAAAAGATTCAGGTCGCCGAGAGCAGATTGAATGAATCCTACATCAGCCTTATATAAGGCTTGGAGGTATGTTTAGAAGACTATAATAGTATAGATAGTAGCCCCTGATACACTGTTCGGAGAGGACAGGAACCGGATATGAGATCAAATTTCCGTCCGCAGGAGACTCAACTAATGACATATATCTATTTATGAATCAGGCGTCTGCAGCGACTGTCTCCTCTCATACTGCGGAGGTGTCCGGACTCAAACGGAGTCTGGAGTGGGCCGAAGAGGAACTTGGCCAAGTGAAGAAGCAGCCGGAGGATAAACAAGGTATGTTGAAACTTTTAGTAAGTTTTAGCACAAGTAAGTAGTTGTGTCTAACTTAAAGCATTTATATCATGCACTCTAGGGGCAAATGCCGAAATTGAGACGCTCAAGAAGGTTGTTTCCTTGGCCTAAAAGAAGGCAGCCGCGGAGCAGGCCCTCCGCGAGAAGCACGAGGCCAGGGTCATGGAAGCTGAACGAGAGCTTTCAGGAGGCCGTGAAGAAAAGCGAGACTTTGGAGCAGAGTCTATTATTGAAAGAATCCGAACTCGTCCAAGCTCTCCAAAACGCAAATGATGCTCGGGAGGAAGCCCAGGCTGCTCCGAAGGATATTCAGGAGGCGCGGAAGATTGCGGCTGGTAAGGTTTTTTCCTATTCAAAGCGATTTGTACGCGATCGCGGGGAAGATTCATGGTGATCCATTGAATCCTGATCTTTCCAAGGGCGTTTGCGGATCTGCTGTGCAGCATATCTCTTAATGAAAGCACCAATGTCGGTGTCAAAACCGGCGGATCTCAGGTAGGGGGTCCCGAACTGTGCGTCTAAGGCTAATGGTAACAGGAGACTGGGGACATGATGTTTACCCAGGTTCGGGCCCTCTCGATGGAGGTAATACCCTACTTCCTGCTTGATTGATCTTGATGATATGAGTATTACAAGAGTTGATCTACCACGAGATCAGAGAGGCTAAACCCTAGAAGCTAGCCTATGGTATGATTGTTGTTGTGTCCTACGGACTAAACCCTCCGGTTTATATAGACACCGAAGGGGGCTAGGGTTACACAGAGTCGGTTACAGAGAAGGAGATCTACATCCGAATCGCCAAGCTTGCCTTCCACGCCAAGGAGACTCCCATCCGGACACGGGACGAAGTCTTCAATCTTGTACCTTCATAGTCCAACAGTCCGGCCAAAGTACATAGTCCGGCTGTCCGGATACCCCCTTATCCAAGACTCCCTCAAGCGGCAAGCACCTCATTGTCGAACACCTCCCCCTTGGCTGGCACCCTGGTGCCCGCCGTCCCTGGAAGGTGGACGAACAAGTCGTCGCCCACCTTCAAGTACTTTCCCGAGCCAGAGGCAGCGGAGGAGGAGGGTTGATCGTCAACCACCACCTCCTCCTCGGCAGCGGCCTTGCCGGCCCCGACCGCGGTCTCGGCAGCCTCCTCGGCAGCGATCTTCTCGGCCTCAGCCTTGGCGTCCTCGGTGACCTCCGTGATGACGGCGTCTATGTCCTCCTGGTCCACCAAGGGGGATCTGGATGCTGGAAAGGAGGATGAGGCGAGGCCAAGATCAAGGTCTAAAAAAGAGAGAGAGAAGGAAAAGCAAGAACAGAGGGAAGGTGACCTACCTGTGCCGGGCTGAGAAGAAGTGGCCCCCTCCCCGCCAACATCTGTTGCCAGGACGGAGCCACCAGTGCCCAAGTCCACCTCATCCTCCTCCGTGCGCATGGGCTCGGCGCTTGGTGCCCTTTCCAGAGACACCCCTCTGGGCGGTGTGGTCGATGGGGGCGACGTGTTGGGGGTGGCCCTCGGTGGCTCCTCCTGCTGCCGTCCTCCTCCTGCAGCTACGGCAAGGTCAGTACTAGAAGATCGTACCCCGGCACACATTGATAAGGAGTAGGTGGTGGACGTACTCCGGGGACTGAGCCGGGGGCTGCTGTCCGAGCTGATCTCTACCACCGGCGTGTGTGAAGCGCCCACCAGGGGCTGGTTGCCTCCCGACACCTTGGCCCTCTTTGCCACCCTCTGGGCCAGCGTCTCCTTGTCCCTGCGAAGATGAAAACAAGTCACGAAAAGTAATGCAGTCTGAAAGAGCGGAGGTGAAGAAGGGCGAGCACTTACTCAACCTCTGCCTCCTCTTCTGCTGCCCTTCGTTTCCTCCTCGGGCTGAGAGAACCGACATCAAAGACGACCTCCGGGTCGACATCTGCGGGAGGAGGAGAAAGGGATAGAGTCCAGCGACGCTTGGACGAAGAAGAGGCGGTCGTTTTCTTCTTCTTCGCCACCGCAGTCTTCACCACCTGCTTCGCTGCCGCGGCCCTTGTCTGGCGCACGGACTCCCCCTAGACCCCTTGCCGCGGTTCGGTCCTCCTGGGCCGGACCGGCTAGCCAGAGCTGGCCCGCCGCAGGACACGTCCTCTTCCCATGGTCGGAGGATCGTCGGCCTCGGCTTCTCCCTCGGTCGGCTCCTCGACCACCTCCTCAATGAAAGGGGCCCCGGTGTTGGCACCGCTGGCCTCCCCGGCAGCGCCCGCCCACTAGGCAAGCTCCCTCTCCTCCGTAGCCACACCGTCCTCAGCCTCCATGCAGCCAGCGCTGCAGGCCTCCATGGCGAGTGATACGTCTCCAACGTATCTATAATTTTTTATTGTTCCATGCTATTATATTACCTGTTTTGGATGTTTATGGGCTTTATTCTACACATTTATATCATTTTTGGGACTAACCTACTAACCGGAGGCCCAGCCCATATTGCTGTTTTTTTTGCCTATTTCAGTATTTCAAAGAAAAGGACTATCAAACGGAGTCCAAACGGAGTGAAACCTTCGGGAGCGTTATTTTTGGAACAAATCTGATCCGGAGAGCCTGGAGTGCAAGTCAAGAAAGCTCCAAGGGCCCCACGAGATAGGAGGGCACCCCCCTGTAGGGCGCGCCCCCTGTCTTGTGGGCCCCTCGGGGGTCCACCGACGTACTTCTTCCTCCTATATATACCTATGGACCCCAAAAACATCTAGGGGCACCACGAAACACAATTTCCACCACCATAACCTTCTGTATACGCGAGATCCCATCTTGGAGCCTTCGTCGGCACTCTGCCAGAGGGGGAATCAACCATGGAGGGCCTCTACATCAACACCCTTTCCCGTCCTATGAGTTGTGAGTAGTTTACCACATACCTACGGGTCCATAGTTATTAGCTAGATGGCTTCTTCTCTCTTTTTGGATCTCAATACAATGTTCTACCCCTCTCTTGTGGAGATCTATTTGATGTAATCTCTTTTTGCGGTGTGTTTGTCAAGATCCAATGAATTGTGAGTTTATGATCAGATTTATCTATGGTTATTAATTGAATCTTCTCTGAATTCTTTTATGTATGATTGAGTTATCTTTGCAAGTCTCTTCGAATTATCGGTTTGGTTTGGCCTACTAGATTGATCTTTCTTGCCATGGGAGAAGTGCTTAGCTTTGGGTTCAATCTTGCGGTGTTCTTACCCAGTGACAGAAAGGGTTACAAGACACGTATTGTATTGTTACCATCGAGGATAACAAGATGGGGTTTATATCATATTGCATGAGTTTATCCCTCTACATCATATCCTCTTGCTTAATGTGTTGCTCTGTTCTTATGAACTTAATACTCTAGATGCATGCTGGATAGCGGTCGATGTGTGGAGTAATAGTAGTAGATGCAGGTAGGAGCCGGTCTACTTGTTATGGATGTGATGCCTATATACATGATCATGCCTAGATAACGTCATAATTATTCGCTTTTCTATCAATTGCTTGATAGTAATTTGTTCACCCACTGTAATACTTATGCTCTCGGGAGAAGCCTCTACTGAAACCTATGGCCCCCGGGTCTATCTCTTATCATATTTGCTTTCAGTCTACTTTTATTTGCATCTTTACTTTCTTGCATCTATATTACATAATACCAAAAATATATTTATCTTACCATACTATCTCTATCAGATCTCACTTTCGCAAGTGGCCGTGAAGGGATTGACAACCCCTTTATCACGTTGGTTGCGAGTTCTCAGTTTGTTTGTGTAGGTGCGTGGGACTTTTGAGGAGCCTCCTACTTGATTGATACCTTGGTTCTCAAAAACTGAGGGAAATACTTACGCTACACTTGCTACATCACCCTCTCCTCTTCGGGGAAAACCAACGCTAGCTCAAGACGTAGCAACAAGGATTTCTGGCGCCGTTGCCGGGGAGGTCTTCGCTCAAGTCAAGACATACCAAGTACCCATCACAAACTCATCTCCCTCGCATTTACATTATTTGGCATTTGCCTCTCATTTTCCTCTCCCCCACTTCACCCTTGTCATTTTATTCGCCCTCTCTTCTCCTCTCTTTTCCGCTTGCCTCCTTTTGTGTGCTTGTTTGCTCGTTTGACCTTATGGCTATGCCTAAGGGACCTGAACACCTTCTCAGAAGGATGGATGAGATTGAATCAACTATTATAAGCTTTATGAATTTGCAATTTGAGCATAATAATTTCTTTAGAAAAGAGCTTAAGGAACAAAAAAGTTTTTTGGGATTTATGAACAAAGAGCTTGACGATATGAATAAAGAATTCTATGGTGTTAACGCTCAAATTACCCGGCTTGAAAATGCTATAGCCAAAATTTCTGACAAGCAAGCCACCTTAGTCAATAAGATGGTCGCTAAACCAGAAAAATTACGTGAAAATAATGATGAGGATCTTAAAGTTATTGATGCGTCTCTCATTAGATCTATGTTTTGCAATATGAATTTTGATGGTTATGGGAGTGATGATGAATCAAGTTTACCTAGAAGGCGTCCCAAGAATTCAGAGTCTTTAGATCTTAATGCTAAATTTGGTAAAAGAGAGATTGGAGAATCCTCAACTTCTAATAATGTTGAACCTACTATCTCGGATTTCAAGGAATTTGATTATGATAATTGCTCTCTAAAAATTTGTATTTCCTTGTTGCAATCCGTTGTTAATTCCCCTCATGCTTATAGTCAAAACAAAGCTTTTACCAAACATATTGTTGATGCCTTGATGCAATCTTATGATAAAAAATTGAATTTGGAAGTTTCTATACCTAGAAAACTTAATGATGAGTGGGAACCTACTATAAAAATTAGAATTAAAGATTTTGAGTGCTTTGCTTTGTGTGATTTGGGTGCTAGTGTTTCCACAATTCCGAAAACTTTATGTGATATTCTAGATTTCCATGATCTTGATGATTGCTCTTTAAATTTGCACCTTGCGGATTCCACCATTAAAAAGCCTATGGGAAGGATCAATGATGTTCTTATTGTTGCAAATAGAAATTTGGTGCCCGTAGATTTTATCATTCTTGATATAGATTGCAATCTTTCTTGCCCTATTATTCTTGGTAGACCTTTCCTTAGAACGATTGGTGCGATTATTGATCTGAAAGAAGGTAACATTAGATTCCAATTTCCCTTAAAGAAAGGCATGGAGCACTTTCCAAGAAATAAAGTCAAATTACCTTATGAATCTATCACGCGTGCTACTTATGAATCTAGTGCCAAAGATGGCACTCGTTAGATCTATCCTTGCTTTTATGCCTAGCTAGGGGCGTTAAACGATAGCGCTAGTTGGGAGGCAACCCAATTTTTCTTTATGTTCTTTGTTTTTGTTCCTGTTTAGTGTTAAATTTTGTTTCTACTTTCTGTTTAGATGTGTTTTTATCTTTTGTTTAGTGTTTGTGCCAAGTAGTACCTATAGGATAAACTATGATGATGGTTGATTTGATTCTGCTGAAAAACAAAAACTTTGCGCTCATGAGAAAAACTTCAATAAATCACAGAAAAGAGATTTTTCATTGATTCCTTTTGCTTCTGATCAATAAACAAATTTTCCAGTACGTCCTATTTTGGTAGGATTTTTAGAGTTCCAGAAGTTTGTGTTAGTTACAGATTGCTACAGACTAATCTGTTTTTGACAGATTCTATTTTTCGTGTGTTGTTTGCTTATTTCAATGCATCTATGGCTAATAAATTAGTTTATAAACCATAAGGAAGTTGGAATACAGTAGGTTTAACACCAAAATAAATAAAAAATGATTTCATTACAGTACCTTATGTGGTGGTTTTGTTTTCTTTCACTAACGGAGCTTATAAGATTTCCTGTTGAGTTTTGTGTTGTGAAGTTTTCAAGTTTTGGGTAAAGCTTATATGGACTATGGAATAAAGAGTGGCAAGAGCCTAAGCTTGGGGATGCCCAAGGCACCCCAAGATATTCAAGAATAGCCAAAAGCCTAAGCTTGGGGATGCCCCGGGAAGGCATCCCCTCTTTCGCCTTTGTTCATTGGTAACTTTACTTGGAGCTATATTTTTATTCACCACATGATATGTGTTTTGCTTGGAGCGTCGTGTATTATATTGGCCTTTGATTTTTAGTTTACCACAATCATCCTTGCTGTAGCACACCTTTTGGGAGAAGCCTATTTGGTTAGAATTTGCTAGAATACTCTTTGTGCTTCACTTATATCTTTTGAGCTTGATAGTTTTTGCTCTAGTGCTTCCCTTATATCTTTTAGAGCATGGTGGTGGATTAATTTTATAGAAATTGTTAGTCTCTCATGCTTCACTTATATTATTTTGAGAGTCTTTTAGAACAGCATGGTATTTGCTATAGTTTTAATTTGGTCCTAGAATGATGAACATTCAAGTTGGGTATAATAGAAACTATCATAGAAAGTGAATTGGATGCTATGATCAATTTGATGCTTGATAATTGTTTTGAGATATGGAGGTAGTAATATTAAAGTCATGCTAGTTGGGTAATTATGGATTTAAAGAATGCTTGTGTTGAAGTTTGTGATTCCCGAAGCATGCACGTACGGTGAACCGCTTCATTGATTGTCTTCCTTATGAGTGGCAGTCGGGGACGAGCGATGGTCTTTTCCTACCAATCTATCCCCCTAGGAGCATGCGCATAATGCTTTGGTTTTTGATGACTTATAAATTTTTACAACAAGTATATGAGTTCTTTTGACTAATGTTGAGTCCATGGATTATACGCACCCTTTCACCCCTCCATTATTGCTAGCCTCTTTTGTATCATGCAACTTTCGCTGCTACCATACACCCACCATATACTTTCCTCAAAACAGCCACCATACCTACCTATTATGGCATTTCCATAGCCATTCCGAGATATATTGCCATGCAACTTTCCACTGTTCCGTTCATATGACACACATCACTTTTGTCATATTGCTCTTTGCATGATCATGTAGTTGACATCATATTTGTGGCAAAGCCACCATCATAATCTTCATACATGTCGCTCTTGATTCATTGCATATCCCGGTATACCGCTAGAGGCATTCACATAGACTCATATCTTGTTCTAGCTTTGAGTTGTAAATCCATAAAAGTGTGATGATCTTCATTATTAGAGCATTGTCTCAGTGAGGAAAGGATGCTGAAGACTATGATTCCCCCACAAGTCGGGATGAGACTTCGGACTGTGCAAAAAAAGGCCAAAGAAAAAAAAGAGAAAAGAAAAAAAAGAATGAGAGCAAAAGAGAGAAGGGACAATGCTACTATCTCTTTTTCCACACTTGTGCTTCAAAATAGCACCATGATCTTCATGATAGAGAGTCTCATATGTTGTCACTTTCATATACTAGTAGGAATTTTTCATTATAGAACTTGGCTTGTATATTCCAATGATGGGCTTCCTCAAAATGCCCTAGGTCTTCGTGAGCAAGCAAGTTGGATGCACCCCACTAGTTTTCTTTTGTTGAGCTTTCATATATTTATAGCTCTAGTGCATCCGTTGCATGGCAATCCCTACTCACTCACATTGATATCTATTAATGGGCATCTCCATAGCCTGTTGATACGCCTAGTTGATGTGAGACTATCTTCTCCTTTTTTGTCTTCTTCACAACCACCATTCTATTCCACATATAGTGTTATATCCATGGCTCACGCTCATGTATTGCGTGAAAGTTGAAAGAGTTTGAGATTATTAAAGTATGAAACAATTGCTTGGCTCGTCATCGGGGTTGTGCATGATTAAATACTTTGTGTGATGAAGATAGAGCATAGCCAGACTATATGATTTTGTAGGGATAACTTTCTTTTGGCCATGCTATTTTGAGAAGACATGATTACTTGCTTAGTATGCTTGAAGTATTACTATTTCTTATGTCAATATGAACTTTTATTTTGTATTATTTGGATCTGAACATTCATGCCACAATGAAAGAAAATTACATTATGAATTATGCTAGGTAGCATTCCACATCAAAAATTCTCTTTTTATTATTTACCTACTCGAGGACGAGCAGGAATTAAACTTGGGGATGCTTGATACGTCTCCAACGTATCTATAATTTTTTATTGTTCCATGCTATTATATTACATGTTTTGGATGTTTATGGGCTTTATTCTACACATTTATATCATTTTTGGGACTAACCTACTAACCGGAGGCCCAGCCCATATTGTTGTTTTTTTGCCTATTTTAGTATTTCGAAGAAAAGGAATATCAAACGGAGTCTAAACGGAGTGAAACCTTCGGGAGCGTTATTTTTGGAACAAATCTGATCCGGAGAGCCTGGAGTGCAAGTCAAGAAAGCTCTGAGGGCCCCATGAGATAGGAGGGCGCCCCCCCCCCCCTGTAGGGCGCTCCCCCTGTCTCGTGGGCCCCTCGGGCGTCCACCGACGTACTTCTTCCTCCTATATATACCTACAGACCCCGAAAACATCCAGGGGCACCACGAAACACAATTTCCACCACCATAACCTTCTGTATCCGCGAGATCCCATCTTGGAGCCTTCGCCGGCACTCTGCCGGAGGGGGAATCGACTATGGAGGGCCTCTATATCAACACCCTTGCCCCTCCTATGAGTTGTGAGTAGTTTACCACAGACCTACAGGTCCATAGTTATTAGCTAGATGGCTTCTTCTCTCTTTTTGGATCTCAATACAATGTTCTCCCCCTTTCTTGTGGAGATCGATTCGATGTAATCTCTTTTTGCGGTGTGTTTGTCAAGATCCGATGAATTGTGAGTTTATGATCAGATTTATCTATGGTTATTAATTGAATCTTCTCTAAATTCTTTTATGTATGATTGAGTTATCTTTGCAAGTCTCTTCGAATTATCGGCTTGGTTTGGCCTACTAGATTGATCTTTCTTCCCATGGGAGAAGTGCTTAGCTTTGGGTTCAATCTTGCGGTGTTCTTACCTAGTGACAGAAAGGGTTACCACGTATTGTATTGTTGCCATCGAGGATAACAAGATGGGGTTTATATCATATTGCATGAGTTTATCCCTCTACATCATATCATCTTGCTTAATGTGTTGCTCTGTTCTTATGAACTTAATACTCTAGATGCATGTTGGATAGCGGTTGATGTGTGGAGTAATAGTAGTAGATGCAAGCAGGAGTCAGTCTACTTGTTATGGATGTGATGCCTATATACATGATCATGCCTAGATAACGTCATAATTATTCACTTTTCTATCAATTGCTTGACAGTAATTTGTTCACCCACCGTAATACTTATGCTCTCGAGAGAAGCCTCTAGTGAAACCTATGGCCCCCGGGTCTATCTCTTATCATATTTGCTTTCAATCTACTTTTATTTGCATCTTTACTTTCTTGCATCTATATTACAAAATACCAAAAATATATTTATCTTATCATACTATCTCTATCATATCTCACTTTCGCAAGTGGTCGTGAAGGGATTGACAACCCCTTTATCGCGTTGGTTGCGAGTTCTCAGTTTGTTTGTGTAGGTGCATGAGACTTTTGATGAGCCTCCTACTGGATAGATACCTTGGTTCTAAAAAACTGAGGGAAATACTTACGCTACACTTGCTGCATCACCCTCTCCTCTTCGGGGAAAACCAACGCTAGCTCAAGACGTAGCAGCGAGCTGCGCCTTCGCCACCCTGTCGGTGATGTAGTCGATCTCCACCTGGGTGGTGTCCTTGACGAGCAGCGGTTTGTCGCGGTCGAAGCCCTCCGACAAGTTGTCGAATAACTCCTGCACCTTGCATGTCGGGGGCTCGACCCAGGACGGGTCGATGCCGTGCACGTTGAAGACCGGCATCATCTCGAGAATGGCGGCCTGGCACGTGTTGTTGCTCAGCGGGAACACGCCCGGCGGCAACCCAAATAGGGGCCCATTGATGACCTTGCCAGCCTTCACGGCCCTGCCGGTCCTCTCCACCCTGCCGTCGGCGAACACATCAAGCTAGTAGAGCCTCTGGCAGTAATGGGCTTGCCCATCACCGTGAAGTTATGCTTAAGGCCGGGGTGGAGCCTCATGATGTCGGTCTTGTTCCTGAAGTCCCAGGCCGGCCTCCCCTTGTTGTGTAACTGGGCGATTCGGCGGTGGATGAAGTCCGCCCCAATCATCTCCAGGGTGAGCCCGGCCATGGTGAGGCGATGGATCCTGGTGGTGGCGATCGAGAGCTTCGCGTCAGCGGCGTCGACATCGCTCCAGTCCTCGCCACGGGTCGGCGGGCTCTGACGCACCCGGCAGAACTCCGGCGGATTCTTCTCCTCGATCTAGCACCATCGACCCCGCCACTCCTCCCACCTCTCCTTGTGGGCACCCTCCAGATCCGTGCCTCTCCCTTGGACCCTCGGGATCCAGGAGATGCTTCCGGAGAGGGCGCCCCCTGGCTGGAGGCGAGGGGAGAAATAGTGGCGGAAGAGTGTCGTGCTGGGAAGCACCCCAATGAAGCCCTCGCAGAGGTGGGCGAAGAATGCCATCCACGCCACGGTGTTCAGCGTGAGGTCCAGAATACGGAAGCTGAAGGTGCGCATGACGTCATTGAAGAAATGGGAGAAAGGGGGGCAGAGCCCGCGGAAATCAATGAAGAAGGGGTACCGATTGGGGCCGGCATCGCCGCAGTCGGCGGGGATGATGCTTGTGGCAGGGTGCCCCATCGTCTCCGCCGCCCATAGAGGCCTGAAGAAATCCTTAAGGTGGAATACGTCCATCGATGACGGGGAGAACTGCGCCCGCCGCACCGCCGCCTCGTTATCCGGCGCCTCCCTCTCCACTACATCCTTGGCCACCCCCTTGCCCTTTACCTTGCTGGTCTTTGGCGCCATGGTGGCTGGGAGAATACAGAGGATCGAGAGCAGCGAGGGCGCAGCAACGACGAGCAGAAGCGACAGCTCGAGGAGGAAGAAGATAGGGAGAGCAGTGTGCCTGCGGTTATTCCTTGGCGCGGGCCGCCTCTTTACCATTTACTACGACGTGATGCCTGCGTGCAGCAGGCGCCCCACACATGCCCCCCACGTCACGCACGACCCTCCACGTCACGCATTCAATGCAAGTCAAAGGGAAGCGCAGCGGGCGGAAAAGTTACCGCTGTAAAAATCGGCCTCGCCTGCCCGCACACCGTTCTGGGCCTAGCCCAACAACACGTTGCGCTTATATGTGGCCCAGGCCCGGGGGCTCCTGTCGGTGTACAGAAGTAGGGCCTCTACTTTGCACCCCTTTACCTATGCACGGGAAGTCAGAGCCACGCCTACGGCCACACTTAGCAGGGCAAGGGAGGGAAGCCGAAGCCATGAGACGATCAAAGCAATGCCAAGACAAAGACACAAAGAGCAAGAGGGCAAGGTGGACTCCCCCGGCAAGACCCTTGCCGGGGCGGCCTCCGCAGCCCCGGCAAGAGCCTTGCCGGGGCAACTTGCCCAGCACCAGCGGAGCGCGCCACCCTTGAGCCCGAGGTTTCCAACACCATCAACCACATTGGAACCAAGGCTCGGGAGGCCCCTCCATGGTGGCATGCAGATCTTCGTGAAGATCGTAAGCATGAAGAATCAGATGAAGATCAGAAGACGAGACCTCCGGCAACATCCTTGCCGGGGACGACCGCGGTGCCACGGCAAGACCCTTGTTGGGGGCCCCGGCAAGACCCTTGCCGAGGACATCAGCGGGGCCGTGGCCAGGCCCGCGCGCACCAAGACCCCACCACTGTTCCCATGCAACTGCCAGCCCGGCTAGCCAGGCGAGCACCTACGTGGCGACGTGCGGTCCCGAGGCCAACTCAGCAAGCACCTGCATAGTGGCATGCAGATCTTCATGAAGACGCCGCCACCGTGCCAGCTCAGCAGCCTGCCAGCCTACTTGGCGCTGCCCGCCTCGCTGGCCTGGACGCGTGTCGAAGCAGGGCGAGGCGGCAACAAAGCATGGGGACACCTCAGGGGCGCATTTAATGCGTCTTGTCCTGTAATGATAGGTGATAAGTTTGTACATTGTACCCTTTCCACATCCTGTGTGCCACTGTGGCGCCTCCTTTGACTATAAAAGGAGGCCCAAGGCGTACTAGAGAGGGATTCGGCTCTTTTGAGAAAGTCACGTACCATAGCTAGCTCAAGAACAGAAGAACATTCAGATATACACCAAAGCAGGACTAGGGTATTACGAGATCCTCGCGGCCCGAACCTAGGTAAACGGCCTTTGTGCTGGCTCTTAGACCCGCTCTTCTCACAACCCCGCGCCCGCCGACCACAGTAGGGATTCTGTTGATCCCATAGGTGTCGTTCCCACCGACACACACGACCTAGAAACCGTTGGAGATAGGCCCTCTGGTCACACACGCGGGGGAAATGAGCTTGTGTGCAATCGGGTGAGGCATCAGAGATAATTATACAGCTCAATCGTCTCTGTTTGTATGTACATCCCACACAATGAATCCCAAAAAGCATTTATGTTCGTATGTATATCACACAAAAAATTTTATGTGGAAATGTTTGTGCAAGGTGGCTTAACACAAACAATTCTTTTGCGGAAGCCGTGTGTGATTGTTAATTGATCAAACACGCCAACTTTCTAAAAACCGTGTGGCTTGTTTGAGTTCATCACTCACGGTGTTGTTAGAGAAACCGTCTACAATAGAAAATCCCAATAAGTAGGGCAATTGGCCTATTATTGATAATCCATGTAGTAATCAAATTGACATTTCTTATAAAACACACCATATATTTCTTGTTTTTATAACGGCAACCAGGATTTCATAATCGAATTACATCAGATAGCTTCAACACTCAATTACACCATATAGGGATATAGCTAGCTATGCCATTACACAACAGCACCAAGTTTCACATGCAACATCGAAAACCTTTGTAAAGTAGCATTACACGGTAAATAGATATATGAATCTCATCTGGATAACTGTAGAATCGGAAGAAGAATTTTGAGCCTTGAGTGATGTTGAATGTCCTTGCAACTTTAGGCCAGTAGCTATGGATAATTGCCCGCTCGACCTTCGTCCTCCTGAGGAAGACTTCAATATTGTATCATGGGTGTTGAATGAATACCTTCCTCGCCTCTTGACCATGCACGTGGTTTGAGAGGTAATCATCGGTAAACTGCTTTAGAAAGTACTAAAAACAAAGATATGCATAAATCGATGTTATAAATTTTGAAATGGCACAAGGGGAAAAACAAGGTAAAAGAGTTAGTACCATCCTATAGTTGACTGATGTCTTCTTCATTGTGCAAACAAAGATTTTCCTGTTATTCGTCGCAAGTTTCTTTATCATAAAAATCTTTCTGAGTTTCTTAACTTGACTGATATTCATGGACATCTCATTTCGCCATATGCAAAATGGGTCGAACAGTGGGTCTAAGCCTGTGACAGCAGGGCCTACACATGCAAGACCAAATTTTAAGAATCCTAAATATTAGAATGATCCCTACAACTGCACAATAATGTGCTATTAGCGAAAGGACCATGCATGACCAAACCTCGATGGTGAACCACAGTGCCTCCCATTGTTTCCCTACAACACATATAAGGAAGATCTTGATCAGGTTAACTAAGAGTTGCCATATGAAGGAAATATGCCCTAGAGGCAATAATAAAGTTGTTATTTTATTTCCTTATTTCATGATAAATGTTTATTATTCATGCTAGAAATGTATTAACCGGAAACTTGATACATGTGTGGATACATAGAAAAAACACCGTGTATCTAGTATGCATCTACTTGAATAGCTTGGTAATCAAAGATGTTTAAGTTTCCTAGCCATAGACATGTGTTGTCATTTGATGAATGGGATCACATCATTAGGAGAATAATGTGATGGACAAGACCCATTTGTTAGCTTAGCATTATGATCGTTCAGTTTTATTGCTACTGCTTTCTTCATGCTAAATACATATTCCTCCGACTATGAGATTATGCAACTCCCGGATACCAGAGGAATGCCTTATGTGCTATCAAACGTCACAACGTAACTGGGTGATTATAAAGATGCTCTACGGGTATCTCTGAAGGTGTTTGTTGGGTTGGCATAGATCGAGATTAGGATTTGTCACTCCGAGTATCGGAGAGGTATCTCTGGGCCCTCTTGGTAATGCACATCATAAGAAGCCTTGCAAGCAATGTGACTAATGATTTAGTTGCAGGATACTGCATTACAGAACGAGTAAACAGACTTGCCAGTAACGAGATTGAACTAGGTATGAAGATACCAACGATCGAATCTCGGGCAAGTAACATACCAATGACAATGGGAATAACGTATGTTGACATAGCGGTTCAACCGATAAAGATCTTCATAGAATATGTGGGAACCAATATGAGCATCCAGGTTCCACTATTGGTTATTGACCGGAGAGATGTCTCAGTCATGTCTACATAGTTCTCGAACCCGTAGGGTCCGCACACTTAATGTTCGATGACGATTTTTATTATATGAGTTATGTGTTTTGGTGACCAAAGGTTGTTCGGAGTCCCGGATGAGATCATGCACATGACGAGGAGTCTCGAAATGGTCAATAGGTAAAGACTGATATATTGTAAGGTAGTATTCGGACACCAGAAATGTTTCGGAATGCATCAGGGACATATCGGAGTACTAGGGGGGTTGCCGGAACCCCCCGGGGAAGATATGGGCCATATGGGCCATAGGAGGGAGGTACACCAGCCCACATAGGGGTGGCGCGCCCCCCACAGGGAAGGAGGCGTCACCCCCCTTTCCTTCTCCTCCCCTCTCTCCTTCCCCCTTTCCCCCTCCAGTAAAAGGAAGGGGGCTGAATCCTACTAGGACCCCAAGTAGGACTCCTCCTACTTGGGGCGTGCCTAGGACCGACCTCCTCTCCCTCCCTCCTTTATATACGGGGGGGCTACAACACACATTGTTCCAAGCCGTGTGTGGCACCCCCCTCCACAGTTTACGCCTCCGGTCATATTCTCACGGTGCTTATGTGAAGCCCTGCGTGGATCACATCACCGTCACCGTCACCATGCCGTCGTGCTGACGGAACTCATCTACTTCCTCGACCCTCTGCTGGATCAAGAGCTCGAGGGACGTCATCATGTTGAACGTGTGTAGAACTCAGAGGTGCCGTATGTTTGGTACTTGATCGATCGGAATGAGAAGACATTCGACTACATCAACCACGTTAAGCAAACGCTTCCGCTTTCGGTCTACGAGGGTATACGGACACACTCTCCCCTTCTCGTTGCTATGCATCTCCTAGATAGATCTTGCGCGAGCGTAGGAATTTTTTTGAAATTGCATGCTATGTTTCCCAACAGTGGTATCAAAGCCAGGTCTATGCGTAGATGATATGCACGAGTAGAACACAAAGAGTTGTGGGCGGTGATCATCATACTGCTTACCACCAATGTCTTATTTTGATTCGGCGGAATTGTTGGATGAAGCGGCCCGGACCAAGTTTACATGACCGCGTTCATGAGACTGGTTCTACCGACAGACATGCAACTAGTTTTGCATAAAGGTGGCTGGCGGGTGTCTGTTTCTCCAACTTTAGTTGAATCAAATTTGACTACAGCCGGTCCTTGTTGGAGGTTAAAACAACAAACTTGATAAATCACCGTTGTGGTTTTGTGTCGTAGGTAAGAACAGTTCTTGCTAGAAGCCTGTTGCAGCCACGTAAAACTTGCGACAACAAAGTAGAGGACGTCTAACTTGTTTTTGCAGGGCATGTTGTGATGTGATATGGTCAAGACATGATGTGATATACATTGTTGTATGAGATGATCATGTTTTGTAAAAGTTATCGGCAACCGGTAGGAGCCTTATGATTGTCGCATTATTGTATGAAATACAAACACCATGTAATTGCTTTACTTTATCACTAAGCGGTAGCGATAGTCATAGAAGCAATAGTTGGCGAGACGACTACGACGCTACGATGGAGATCAAGGTGTTAAGTCGGTGACGATGGAGATCATGACGTTGCTTTGGTGATGGACATCAAAAGCGCAAGATGATGATGGCCATATCATGTCACATGTTTTGATTGCATGTGATGTTTATCTTTATGCATCTTATTTTGCTTAGTACGGTCATAGCATTATAATATGATCCCTTAAACTAAATTTCAAGGTATAAGTGTTCTCCCCAAATATGCACCATTGTGAAAGTTCTTCGTGCTGAGACACCACGTGATGATCGGGTGTGATAGGCTCTACGTTCACATACAATGGGTGCAAGCTAGTTTTGCACATGCAGAATACTCGGGTTAAACTTGACGAGCCTAACAAGTATAGACATGGCCTCAGAACACTGGAGACCGAAAGGTCGAACGTGAATCATATAGTGGATATAATCAACATAGAGATGTTCACCATAGATGACTACTCCATCTCACGTGATGATCGGACATGGTTTAGTTGATTTGGATCACGTATCATTTAGATGACTTGAGGGGTGTCTATCTAAGTGGGAATTCTTAAGTAATTTGATTAATTGAACTTAATTTATCATGAACTTAGTCCTAATAGTATTTGCAAATTATGTTGTAGATTAATAGCTCACATTGTAGCTCCCCTATGTTTTTGATATGTTCCTAGATAAAACTAAGTTGAAAGATGATAGTAGCAATGATGTGGACTGGATCCGTAATCTGAGGATTATCCTCATTGTTGCATAGAAAGAATTATGTCCTTGATGCACCGCTAGGTGACAAACCTATTGCAGGAGCAGATGCAGACGTTACGAAAGCTTTGGCAAGCTCGATATGATGACTACTTGATAGTTTAGTGTACCATGCTTTACGGCTTAGAACCGGGACTTCAAAAATGTTTTGAATGCCACGGAGCATATGAGATGTTCCAAGAGCTGGAAAAAATTGGTATTTCAGACTCATGTCTGGGTCAAGAGGTATGAGACATCTGACAAGTACTTTTCCTACAAGATGGAGGAGAATAGCTCAGCTAGTGAGCATGTGCTCAGAATGTCTGGGCACTATAATCGCTTGAATCAAGTGGGAGTTAATCTTCTAGATAAGATAGTGATTGAAAGAGTTCTCTAGTCTCTATCACCGAGTTACTGGAACTTCGTGATGAACTATAATATGCAAGGGAAGACGAAAGTGATTCCCAAGCTCTTCATGATTCTCAAATCGACGAAGGTAGAAATCAAGAAAAAGCATCAAGTGTTGATGATTAAATAAGACCACTAGTTTTAAGAATAGGCAAAGGGAAAGAAAAGGAACTTCAAGAAGAATGGCAAGCAAGTTGTCACTCCCGTGAAGAAGCCCAAAGCTGGAGACCTATGCCTAAGACTGAGTGCTTCTTCTGCAAAGAAAATGATCACTGGAATCGGAACTACCCCAGATATTTGGCGGATAAGAAGGATGGCAAAGTGAACAAAGGTATATTTGATATGCGTGTTATTTATGTGTACCTTACTAGTGCTCATAGTAGCTCCTGGGTATTTTATACATGTTTGGTTGCTAAGATTAGTAACTCGAAACAGGAGTTGCAGAATAAATGGAGACTAGTTGAGGATGAAGTGACAATGTGTGTTGGAAGTGGTTCCAAGATTGATATGATCATCCTCGCACACTCCCTATACTTTCGGGATAGTGTTGAACCTAAATAAATGTTATTTGGTGTTTGTGTTGAACATGAACAAGATAGGATAGTGTTTATTATGATACGGTTATTCATTTAAAACAAAGAATAATTATTATTTTGTTTACATGAATAAAACCTTCTATGGTCATACACCCAATATTAATGATTTATTGAATCTCGATCGTAGTGAGACATATTCATAATATTGATGCCAAAAGATGCAAAGTTGATAATGATAGTGCAACATACTTGTGGCACTGCCATTTAGGTCATATTGGTGTAAAGCGCATGAAGAAACTCCATGTTGATGGGCTTTTGGAATCACTTGATTGTGAATCATTTGATACTTGTGAACCATGCCTCGTCGATAAGATGACTAAAACTCCGTTCTCCGGAACAATGGAGCGAGCCAATGACTTATTGGAAATAATACATACCAATCTATGTGGTCCGATGAGTGTTGAGGCACGCGGCGGGTATCGTTATTTTTTGACCTTCATGGATGATTTGAGTAGATAAGGGTATATCTACTTAATGAAACACAAGTCTAAAACATTTTAAAAGTTCAAAGAATTTTAGAACGAAGTGGAGAATCATCGTAACAAGAAAAAGTTTCTATGATCTGATCGCAGAGGCGAATATTTGTGTTACGAGTTTGACCTTAATTTAAAACAATGTGGAATAGTTTTGCAATTCATGCCACCTGGAACACCACAGCATAATGGTGTGTCCGAACGTTGTAACCATACTTTATTAGATATGTTGCGATCTATGATATCTCTTACTGATTTACCACTGCCATTTTGGGGTTATGCATTAGAGACAACTGCATTCACGTTAAACAGGGCACCATCTAAATCCGTTGAGACGACACCGTATGAACTGTGGTTTGGCAATAAACCTAAGCTATTGTTTCTTAAAGTTTGGGGATGTGATGCTTATGTCAAAAGGCTTCAACCTGCTAAGCTCGAACCCATATCGGAAAAGTGTGTCTTCATAGGATACCCTAAGGAAACAATTGGGTACACCTTCTACCACAGATCTGAATGCAAGATCTTTGTTGCCAAGAATGGAACCATTCCAGAGAAGGAGTTTCTCTCGAAAGAAGTGAGTGGGAGGAAAGTGGCACTTGATGAGGTAACTGTACCTTCTCTCAATTTGGAAAATAGCTCATCCGAGAAATCTGTTCCCATGATGCCTACACTAACTAGAGAGGAAGCTAATGATGAAGATCATGAAACTTCAGATCAAGTTACAACCAAACCTCATAGGTCAACCAGAACACGATCAACACCAGAGTGGTACGGTAATATTGTTCTGGAAGTCATGTTACTAGACCATGACGAACCTATGAACTATGAAGAAGCCATGATAATCCCAGATTCCGATAAATAGCTTGATGCCATGAAATCTGAGATAGGATCTATATATGAGAACAAAGTGTGGACTTCAGTGGATTTTCCCGATGATCGGCAATCCATAGAGAATAAATGGATCTTCAAGAAGAAGACGCTGATGGTAATGTTACTGTCTATAAAGCTCGACTTGTCTCAAAAGGTTTTTAACAAGTTCAAGAAGTTGACTACGATGAGACTTTCTCACCCTTAGTGATGCTTAAAGTCCATGCGAATCATGTTAGCAATTGCCACATTTTATGAAATCTGGCAAATGGATGTCAAAACTGCATTCCTTAAATGGATATCTCTAAATAGAGTTGTATATGATGCAACCAGAAGGTTTTGTCAATCCTAAAGGTGCTAACAAAGTGTGCAAGATCCAGTGATCCATCTATGGACTGGTGCAAGCATCTCGGAGTTGGAATATAAGCATTGATGAGGTGATCAAAACATATGGTTTTATACAGACTTACGATGAAGCCAGTATTTACAAGAAAGTGAGTGGGAGCTCTGTAGCATTTCTACTATTATATGTGGATGACATATTGCTGATTGGAAATAATATACAATTTCTGTATAGCATAAAAGGATAGAATAAGAATTTTTCAATGAAAGACCTCGGTAAAGCTACTTATGTATTGGGCATCAAGATCTATAGAGATAGATCGAGACACTTAATAGGACTTTCATGAAGCACATACCTTGACAAGATTTTGAAAGAGTTCAAAATGGATCAGTCAAAGAAGGAGTTCTTGCCTGTATTGCAAGGTGTAAAGTTGGGTAAGACTGAAAGCCCGACCACGGCAGAAGATAGAGAGAGAATGAAAGTCATTCCCTATGCCTCAGCCATAGGTTCTATAAAGTATGCCATGTTGTGTACCACACCAGTTGTGTGCCTTGCTATGAGTTTGGCAAGGGGGTACAATAGTGATCCAGGAGTAGATCACCGGACAGCGGTCAAAAATATCCTTAGTTACCTAAGAGGACTAAGGAAATGTTTCTCAGATATGGAGGTGATAAAGAGTTCATCGTAAAGAGTTACATTGATGTAAGCTTTGACACTAATCTAGATGGCTCTAAGTCTCAATCTAGATAGGTATTGAACATGGGAGAAATTAGCTAGAGTAGCTCCAAGCAGAGCATTTTAGACATAGAAATTTGCAAAATACATACGGATCTGAATGTGGCAGACCCATTGACTAAACTTCTCTCACAAGCAAAACATGATCATGCCTTAGTACTCTTTGGGTGTTAATCACATAGTAATGTGAACTAGATTACTCACTATAGTAAACCCTTTGGGTGTTGGTCACATGGTGGTGCGAACTATGGGTGTTAATCACATAAAGATGTGATCTATTGGTGTTAAATCACATGGCGATGTGGACTAGAATATTGACTCTAGTGCAAGTGGGAGACTGAAGGAAATATGCCCTAGAGGCAATAATAAAATTGTTGTTTTATTTCCTTATTTCATGATAAATGTTTATTATTCATGCTAGAATTGGATTAACCGGAAACTTGATACATGTGTGGATACATAGACAAAACACTGTGTCCCTAGTATGCCTCTACTTGACTAGCTCGTTAATCAAAGATGGTTAAGTTTCCTAGCCATAGACATGTGTTGTCATTTGATGAACGGAGTCACATCATTAGGAGAATGATGTGATGGACAAGACCCATTCGTTAGCTTAGCATTATGATTGTTCAGTTTTATTGCTACTGCTTTCTTCATGCCAAATACATATTCCTCCGACTATGAGATTATGCAACTCCCGGATACCGAAGGAATGCCTTATGTGCTATCAAACGTCACAACGTAACTGGGTGATTATAAATATGCTCTACAGGTATCTCCGAAGGTGTTTGTTGGGTTGACATAGATCGAGATTAGGATTTGTCAGTCCGAGTATCGGAGAGGTATCTCTAGGCTCTCACGGTAATGCACATCATAAGAAGCCTTGCAAGCAATGTGACTAATGATATAGTTGCGGGATGATGCATTACGGAACAAGTAAAGAGACTTGCTGGTAACGAGATTGAACTAGGTATGAAGATACCGACGGTCGAATCTCGGGCAAGTAACATACCAATGACAAAGGGAATAACGTATGTTGACATAGCGGTTCGACCAATAAAGATCTTCGTAGAATATGTGAGAACCAATATGAGCATCCAGGTTCCACTATTGGTTATTGACCGGAGAGGTGTCTCGTTCATGTCTACATAGTTCTCGAACCTGTAGGGTCCGCACGCTTAACGTTCGATGACGATTTGTATTATATGAGTTATGTGTTTTGGTGACCGAAGGTTGTTCGGAGTCCCAGGTGAGATCAGGGACATGACGAAGAGTCTCGAAATGATCGAGAGGTAAAGATTGATATATTGGAAGGTAGTATTCGGACACCAGAAGTGTTCCAGAATGTATCGGGTACATATCGGAGTACCGGGGGGTTACCGGAACCCCCCGGGGGAAGATATGGGCCATAGGAGGGAAGCACACCTGCCCACATAGGGGTGGTGCGCCCCCACATGGAAGGAGGTCGAATAGGACAAGGAGAGGGGGCGGCGCCCCCTTTCCTTCTCCTCCCCTCTCTCCTTCCCCCTTTCCCCCTCCGGTAAAGGGAAGGGGGCGAATCCTACTAGGACCCCAAGTAGGACTCCTCCTATTGGGGGCGCGCCTAGGGCCGGCGTCCTCTCCCTCCCTCTTTAATATACAGGGGGTGCTCCTACAATAGACATCAATTGTTCCAAGCTGTGTGCGGCGCCCCCTCCACAGCTTACGCCTCCGGTCATATTCTCGCGGTGCTTAGGCGAAGCCCTACGCGGATCACATCACCGTCACCATGCCATCATGCTGACAGAACTCATCTACTTCCTCGACCCTCTACTGGATCAAGAGCTTGAGGGACGTCATTGCGCTGAACGTGTGCAGAACTTGGAAGTGCCGTACGTTCGGTACTTGGTCGGTCGGAACGAGAAGACGTTCGAGTACATCAACCGCGTTAAGCAAATGCTTCCGCTTTTGGTCTACGAGGGTACATGGACACACTCTCCCCCTCTCATTTCTATGCATCTCCTAGATATATCTTGCGTGAGCATAGGATTTTTTTTTTTTGAAATTGCATGCTACATTTACCAACACCATACTATCAGTAGAATATGTTAATGAAAAATAAACAAATTGCAGATCCAACAGATTAACTCGAGACACATGGAAAAGCCAGTTAACCTAACCAAGCATGCTAAACAACTTGGAAATAGAGCAATTATATATGTTTCTCATGTTGAGTACAACCAAAGTCGATTTATTTCTCACATGCATAACAATACAAAGTTGTACCCACAACAAATGAAAATCAAATTACAGAATTGAACCAAACAGATAACTGGACATCAGAACAAATGAACCAAAATAGTTAACTAAGCACGACATTGCAAAATAGAACACATACTAGATGATAAGACAATTAACGAAACCAAGAATGCTTGAGAACTATTATGAAATGTAGCAACTGTTGGACCAAACTGTTAACTGAACATTACATTTCAGAATATCAAATTGCATATTAACATTACAGAGAACAAATCATTAGAAGGCACTGGCGGTGGTGATGGCCTCGAGAAAACAGCACGAATTGTATTTTAAAGTAGACAACCGCGTGTTGGTGGTTACTGTGGCCTCAAAGACGAGGTGCTCGTACAAGATTTGGCGGTCTGCATGCATGGCAGCCATCACGGCCTCATCTACGCGTGCGGCCGCGATTTGCTTCTCCGCTGCCAGATGCTACTGAGCTCCATGCTATACCGCGTGCAAAATGGTTGTGGGTGGTGCTTAATTGGAGGACGGGGCAATGATTTGGGCGGAAGGTGTCGCACCGTCGGTTGGGGCATGTGGAATGGGGAAGGAGGAGGATGGTGTGGGTGGGGTGTGGATTACTGATACGCCTCCAACGTATCTATAATTTTTTATTGTTCTATGCTGTTATATTATCATTCTTGGATGTTTTACATTCATTTTATAGCAATTTTATGTCATTTTTTGGGACTAACCTATTGACATAGTGCCCAGTACTAGTTGCTATTTTTTACTTCACAGAATATCAGTACCAAAGGAATTCCAAATGCCATGAAACTTTTTGGAGATTTTTTCCTCCCAGAAGACAACTTGGGAGCCAAGGAAGTGCACGAGAGAAGGCACATGGGGCATACTACCCACCTGGGCACGCCAGAGACCCCTGGCGTGGGGCCCATGGAGGTCCTCTCCATCGCCTATCAGCTCTATAAATACTCTAAAATCCCAAAAACCCTAGGGGAGCAGAGAGATCGGAGTTTCCACCGCTGCAAGTTCCAGAACCACAAGATCCAATCTAGAGGCCTTTTCCGGCACCTTGCAAAAGGGGTAAACAATCACGGAGGGGCTCTTCATTAACACCATTGCCCCTCCGATGATGCGTGAGTAGTTTTCCACAGACCTATGGGTCCGTAGGCAGTAGCTAGATGGCTTCTTCTCTCTTTTTTGATTCTCAATGCAATGTTCTCCTCGATGTTCTTGGAGATCTATTTGATGTAAATCTTTTTTGTGGTGTGTTTGTTGGGATCCGATGAATTGCGAGTTTATGATCAGATCTATCTACGAATATTATTTGATTCTTCTTTGATCTCTTATTTGCATCATTATTATAGCCTCATATTTCTTCTCCAAAACTTTGGTTTGGTTTGGCCAACTAGATTGATTTTTCTTGCAATGGGAAGGGGTGCTTTGTGATGGGTTCGATCTTGCGGTGTCCTCACCCAGTGACAGAAGGGGTAGCGAGGCACGTATGTATCGTTGCTATTAAGGATAGAAAGATGGGGTCTATTCCTACATGAATAGATCTTTTCTACATCATGTCATGATTCTTATTGCATTACTCTGTTTTTCCATGAACTTAATACACTGGATGCATGCTGAATAGTGGTAGACGTGTGGAGTAAGAGTGGTAGATGCAGGCAGGAGTCGGTCTACTAATCTTGGATGTGATGCCTATATACATGATCATTGCTTTGGATATCATCATAATTATTTGCTCTTCTATCAATTGCCCAACAGTAACTTGTTTACCCACCGTATGTTATTTTCTTGAGAGAAGCCTCTAGTGAAATCTATGGCCCCTGGGTCTATTTCCTATGATATTGTTTTCAGATATATTAATCTAAAAAATCAAGAATACCTTGCTGCACTTTTTCTTTAGTTCTTTTATTTTGTATTTTTATTATATCTATTTATCCGATCTTATACAATTTAATCTATCTCAATATCGAGGGATTGACAACCCCTTTAACGCGTTGGGTTGCAAGTTTTTGTTATTTGTGTGAAGGTACTACTTACATAGTATGGGTGGATCCTCCTACTAGATTGACACTTTGGTTTTATAACTGAGGGAAAACATTTACTATTGCAGTGCTGCATCACCCTTTAAGCCTAGAGGGAAAAACCAACGCACAAGCAGGAATCAAGCTCTTTTCTGGCACCGTTGTCGGGGAGGATCAAGTCCAGATCTATCAGGTACACAATCACAAATCTCATCTCCAGACAAGTTTGGGTATAAGCTTCTTCCAAACCGGAGCATCTCTCAAGGAGGCTCGTGGTTCCGAGAGGGAATGTGTGACCTTTGTGTGTGAAACAACATACGCTGCCCCCCCCCACCCCACCCCTCTTGTTTTTTTACAGAGCCAACATAGAACTATATGAGTGTCGTGTTAAAATTTGGAATTATTCTGGGTTCATTTGGCCTTTTTATACATTAATTGAGTTCCTGGGCATTTAATGTGCATAATTCAAATTTGAACTACAAGCACACGATCCAGTGCACAAAAGTTGGTTGAAAAATCACATGTGTGTCCTTGGATGAATTTCTAGGTCCCATGCAAGAAATGAGAATGAAATTCAAACATCTAGGCGTCGTGGCTCGGCCGGAAACATAGAGAAACTTGGTTTTTAAATTCCTGTAAATCCAAAACTTGCATGGAAATCATGACTTGGCATGGTGTCATGTCATGGCACCAAAATGTTGTGCAAAAAATTTGGCCGAATTGGTGCAAGTTTTGGTATAAGATTCTTACAAACCAGAGCTTCTCTCAAGAAGGCTCGTGGTTCCGAGAGGGAACGTGTCACCTTTATGTGCAAAATGACATACGCTGCCTCCCCCCTTGATTTTTTTACAGAGGCAACATAGAACTATATGAGTGTCGTGTTAAAATTCGGAATTCTTCCGGGTTCGTTGGGCCTTTTTATACATTAATTGGGTTTATTGGCATTTAATGTGCATAATTCAAATTTTAACTACAAGCACATGCTCCAGTGCGCCAAAGTTGGTTGAAATATCATTTATGTGTACTTGAGTGAATTTCTAGGAACCATGCAAGAAATGGAAAAGGAATTCAAACATTTGGGTGTCATGGCTCGGCCGGAAACATCAAGAAACTTGGTTTTTAAATTCCTGCAAATCCAAAACTCGCCTCAAAATCATGAAAGTTGGCATGGTGTCATGTCATGGCACCAACATGTTGTGCAAAAAAAGTCGGACGAATTAGGACAAGTTTTGGTATGAGCTTCTTGCAAACCGGAGCTTCTCTCAGGAAGGCTCGTGGTTCCGAGAGGGAACGTGTCACCTTTGTGTGCGAAACGACATATGCTGCCTCCTCCCCCCCCCCTTGATTTTTTACAGAGGCAACATAGAACTATATGAGTGTCGTGTTAAAATTTTGAATTATTCCGAGTTCGTTTGGCCTTTTTATACATTAATTGAGTTTCTGGGCATTTAATGTGCATAATTCAAATTTGAGATACAAGCACATGCTCCAGTGCACCAAAGTTGGTTGAAAAATCATTTATGTGTACTTGGGTGAATTTCTAGGTCCCATGCAAGAAATGGGAATGGAATTCAAACATCTGGGCGTCATGGCTTGGCCGGAGACATCGAGAAACTTGGTTTTTAAATTCGCGCAAATCCAAAACTTGCTTGAAAAACATGAAACTTGGCATGGTGTCAAGACATGGCGCCAACATGTTGTGGTAATATTTTGTCCGATTGGCGAAGGCGCATACATTAACAACCAACAAAGTCATTTTGGAACAAGTGATGTCACGTTACAATTAGAAACACAAGTATTATTGAAACCGTGGGCGTTCTACTTACTATTTATGTGCCGCCACGCATCCCCTTTTTATTGGCTAGGAGGCGCCGTGCAGGGTAGCTATTTGAGTACGGGAGGCATGCGATCAGACCCCTGCACATGCTTATCGGGAGAAGAGCCCTTTGACCTCCATCCGCTGCCCATCTCTGTCCCAATGTCTCTATTAACGGCACCCGAGCCCTTGTTTTCTGTCGTGGCTATGCCTCACTCAACTGAGATTTAAGAGAGAAAAAAGAAAATCAGAAAAGAAAATTGTGCACAGATTTTGATGTAAGATCCAACGGACATATATAGCATCGACTGCGACTTATAGCAAGACTGATATGAATATACAAGGACAATGATAGTGGATAATAATTGTCTTACATATTTAGGAAGATAAGTAAAAATGCCACATGCAGCAACGCCTGAAATACACAAGGGCAAAATAAGAAGGAAGATGTAGACAACGATCTGGCTTGCTGATCTCTACTTTCTTGATGCGTTGCTGCAAGCCGCGTAGACTTGTTCTCGCGGCGAGCGGCGATGATCTCTTTTGTGTCCTAAATATGCTTCTTGGCAGCATCCATGGATTCCTCCACCATCCTTTCGCGCTCGATGCGGATCATGACATTCTCGTCCATAAGTTTCTTGATGTTGCCCGTCCTCTTAGACAAGGCAGTGGTCTCATCCTGCTGCTTCGAACTTTCGACGATCTTCGCCCTCAGCAGGTCGCGCTTGGTGCGGAGCTTCACCTTGTCCTTCCTTAGTCGTCGAATGACGTTGGTAGCATTTTCAAACCAGGCATTCATCTCGTCCTACAGCTTCATCCAGCTGGATATCCGATCCATCAGGTTATCGAGCATAGCGCGCATTGCGTGAGTCCTCACCTGCCCGCGAGACATTTTCTCAGGTCGCTGCGGCACGGGAGGACCTCTCTGTTGCATCCGTGGTGCGGTGGAACATCTATGTTGCTTCTACAGCACGGCCGGACCAGTCAGCTGCTTCGATCGCGCGACGGGACCTCTGTGCTACTACGGCAGCGTGGCTGGACCTCTGCGCTGCTACGGCAGTGCGGCAAGACTTGTCGGTTGCTTTCACAGTGAGGCAGGACATCTCTCGTGCTTCTGCTTCCATGCTCGCCTCTCCCTGGTAGTAATTTCTCGACCCAAAACTCATGCGGGCCATGGCCGACACAAGGGAACGACAATGGAAGACTTGTTTGTTTTTGTGGATGAGGAGTTGAGGAGGAATGTGCAGTCATCTTGGAGTAGGTGGTATTTATAACTGAGTACTAATACACTCCTAAGTGGGAAACTATTTAGGTTTTGATCAGTGTGAATAGGTTTGCAATTAAATATAGCGTGGTAGTAATTTGGAATGTGCTGGGATGCAAGCTCAAAATTTGTTGACAGTTCTTGTTTCGAAGTGCAGCACGATTCCCGGATGGCGTAACGTGGGCACGCGTTCTTGGCTGCGTACGTGGCATTTGCACGGTGCACCGCAATAGGCGATGTCAGCACACGTCTTGTTCCATCAGCCATGCGCGCTCGTTATTACCATCGTGCACACTTCTTTTAATTAGAATGTGTGCATGTCTAGCGCACACACCTTGATCTGTCTAACTGTTTCTGTTTGTTGTGGCTAATCGCAAATAGTTCATCCGTGTGAAGTGTATGTCGTCAATTGTAGACACTTTGATCTGGCTAACTATTTCTGTTGTGTTGTCTAATCACAAAAAATTCATCCGAGTGAACTGTATGCCGTCAATCGCATACACACCTGATCTACCCGACCGTTTCTGTTATGTTGCCTAATCACAAACAGTTCATCTAGGTGAACGATATGATGTATATCACACACACCTTCATCTGGCTACCCTTTTCTGTTGTTAAGCTCATCGTAAACAGTTCATTCGAGTGAATCGTATGCCACGCATCGCACATGCAACTATAATCTGAAACGTGTTTGTTGTCTCCGCCATCGCAAATGTTTTGTATCTTTTTTGACGGTTTTACTACATCACCTCGCACATAGTTTCGTGGAAGGGTCTTAGATTGTAGTGTCGCATTTGGACCATCCTGCAGTAGTGCTTGTTGCCTCCATGATGATGTGTGAGTAGTTCCATTAGGACCTACGGGTCCAAAGTAGTGGCTAGATGGCTCTCTCTCTCCCGCTCTCTCTCTCTCTCCCCCATGTTCTCCCTCTCTCCCTCTCTCTTTTGATCTTCAATACAATGGTCTCCTCTGAGATCAATCTAATGTAATTCTTGTAGTGTGTCTGTTGGGATCCGATGAATTGTGGATTTATGATTAGATTGCTCATTGAATTTATTGAATCTCTTGAAGTTTATTTGTTGCATAATTTTATAGCTATGTATGCTTTCCGATCTATGAGTCTTCTCTGGCCAAGATAGATGGGTAGTTCTTCAGAGGGAGTGGTGCATAGTACTGGGTTCAATCTTGTGGTGATCTTATCCAGTGACTAAAGGGATAAAGGCATGTATTGTATTTTTGCTACTTAGGATAAAATGATGGGGATTAATCTTATTGCTAGGTTTTTTTGTCTACATTATATCATCTTGCTTATTGTGTTACTCTGTTTCTTGCAAACTTGATACTTTGAGATGCATGCTGGATAACGGTCTTGGGGTGGAGTAATAGTACTAGACATCAGCAAGTTTAACGGTCTACTTAGCATGGACATAATGCCCATTTCAGATTATGCCATGAATGATCATAATTATAAATTGTTGCTATTTTGTCGATTGCCCAACAGTAATTTGTTCCCATGCCATTACCTGCTTTCGAGAGATATGCCACTAGTGAACCTATGGCCCTCGAGTCTATTCTCCATTAATAAAAAAGCTCCTTCAATTTTCTCTTTCACTTTCTTGCCGCTTGCCCTATCACTATTTCCTTTTAACTTGTAACAAGCTCAAACAAGGGGATTGCTAACCTCCTTGCTACTGTTGGGTGCAAGCAATTTGCTACTATTGGTATCTTGATGACTCCTACTGGTTTGATAAACCTTGGTTCTTGATTGAGGGAAATGTATACTATCTTCTATCATGCTACATCACCTTTCCTCTTTGGGGAATTTAACAATTCCTACAAGAGTATCAATCGTTAATGAAGTCCCTCAAACCGTTCACGAACGATCACTCGAACCTAAGACCGAAGGCACGACCTCTCTACGGATTGCACATGTTCAAGCTTTACGATCTGATAGTGCTTCACCATGAAGAGCTACTTGTTATCGGAGAATTAGATGGAGAAGAAGAGAACCACACGAGGCTCCTCTATTATTAGGATTAGAGAGAACTACAGGAGGCTCCAAAACTTGTGTGTCTCCAAGAGGAAAAATCCTCCAGTATATATATAGGTGTAGGGGAGAGGGAGGGGAACCACCAAGAGGCGCTGGCCTTGGGAGGAGGAGTCCTCCTCCCACTCCTATTATGCCCCCTCTTAGCCTCCAAAAAGTGTAAGGGCGGTGCCCCACTTGTTATTGGGCCCTAGGGCCCAATAACTCTCTACTACTAGTCATTTTCTTATTTTGTTTAGCCCGTTGATATTAATACGAAACATTTTCCACTTATATATCATTTCCTTGTACTACCCGGTATTCCCTGGAACTCTTCCGGTAACCTCGAAATGCATCCAGTTTCTCTTCAAACTATTTATTTTATTCCTCAAACTATTCCGAGAGTATTTCTCATATTCATCACTCTAATAAGTCTCAATAAATCATAATTCCATTAAGGGTGTGGCCCTATAGGTTTGGTAAAACGTAGACATGAATGAAACTCTCTTTCGTTCAATGATCAATAGCGGAATCATGGACATCCATATTGACCCCTATGATTACATGAATAATATTTGAGTGAACCTTTGGTGATGATGTGCTCTTCCCTTTGCTTCACGATATTTTACAAAACCTGAGGTGAGATATATTGGTATCCCCTTGAGTCATTCTCATGCTCATTATACCAATCTCCTCGCCATCGATTTTGTTCTTATTTCTCGTTGACATGTTATGGCATCCTTGTGACCTAGTCACCTGTGTCTGGCCAGATGATGATGGATGATATCACACCGAGAGGGACCTAAGAATATATCTGCATCGTCGAAGGAGAAAATTCCACTCTTGAGCCGTCTAGCCCATTATCATACTTTACAATGAACTTGTAGGTTGTCATTATGATCACCGTGTTACAGATGATGTAGGAACAACCCCAAAGTTTCTCGTCTAGTATGAAGTGACTATGATACTCCCATGGTCTAGGGAACTTAAACATATATTAACTCTCTGTTTTATAATTATATACTTGTGACAATAATATCTCAAAGTATAACAAACAAGTTGGGTCAATTCAGTATGATCTTTCTGCTAACACCATACTCTCAATTTTGTTTGGCGTCCTCGTTACACTTAACCAAATGCCCATGACTAGGAAAACATAATCTCACACAACACATGAGCTAGTCTTAGAGGCAAGACTAGGAATCAGGTTTTACCATTTATCATTCTACACATGCTCACGAGTTTTCCTTTGAATCACATATTTAAGAACCATATCAGTTATATCACAAAATATAAACTCTTAATTATAAATTTGGATGTAAATATTACAAATATTATTGCCTCGATTTCATATTTCCAATAGTTCAGATCTGGAATCATGGCACTCTAGTCCTAGTGACAAGCATTAAGCATAGCAAAGTCATATCGACATCAATCTCAGAACATAGTGGATACTAGGGATCAAGCGCTAACAAATTGACATGATTATATATGGAATATCATCCAATCCCATCTACCTCTAGTATGCCTACAAGGGGATTACTCACTCATGATTGTGAACATCATGAAATTATTGATGGAGAAGAGTTGGTGATGACGACGGCGATGAATCCCTCTCACTGGAGCCACAAAAGGACTCCAGGTCAGGGCTTCCGACGAAGAACAAGAGGTGGTGGCAGCTCCATATTGTAAAAAAGTGATAAAAATTTCTCTCCTATTTTTATCTCAGAGGATGTGAATATATAATGCTTGAATTAGGTCAAACAGAGGTCCAGGGGACCCACAAGCCTGGGTGGCATCGCCAGGGGTGGCCGCGCCACCTGCCCTTGTGGAGTTCAGGTGCCCCTCTCTGATAACTCTTGGCTCCTCTATTTTCTTTTATTCCAAAATAATTATCCATAAAGCTTCATCCAATTCCGAGAACTTTTTCTTTATGCACGAAAAACAACGTCAAGGTACTTCTGCTAAAAACAACGTCAATCCGGGTTAGTTTCGTTCAAATCATGCAAATTAAAGGTTAAAAAAGAGGAAAAGTGTTTGGAAAAGTAGATACATTGGAGACGTATCATAGATCACTTGTACTTTGTACTCAATCACCAAATCAATACAAAAAAGGTCGGACGGTTTTATCTCTTAGCAGAGCCCAAACCTAGGTAAAAACTTGTCTCTGTCACCATTGTCACAAGGCTACTAGGAACCCTACCCGAGTATCGACTCCGTCACTAAGGTCTACCACGCACGCTCCCTCGTCGGAGGGGAGGCCGGGGCCATCAAGGTGCTCGAAAAGCTCGGGCTTGTAGCCACCGGTATGGATGTGCGTGTGCTCGCCAAGTCTACCATGCATGTGTGACGCCCCCAAAATTAATCATGCACTAAACATCCACACAGCATGCACGATCAAGATCAGTGACCCATGGTATAATATCACAACACAACTCTACGAGAGAAATTTAAACATAAATCTTTATATTACAACCTCGGGTCACGAGGACCCAAAATACATAAGTCATCAAAGCAAATATCATCTGAGTATAGATAAAGTTAGACAACTTTTGCCTTAAGAAGGTTGAGCAAAACAATGACAGTAGATTGAAAGGCAAGGCCTCCTGCCAGGGACCTCCGGACCACTCCTGGTCATCGGTCTCCACGTAGTAAGCACCGCTAGGGTAACCGCATCCGTGGTGCTACCAGTTGTTGCAGCAACCGGGTTGAATGAAAAAAGTAGCAAAGCAACGATGAGTACTGCTACTTCTTGCGCTTGCGTTGGTTTTTCCCTTGAAGAGGAAAGGGTGATGCAACAAAATAGAGATAAGTATTTTTCTCAGTTAAGAATCAAGGTATCAATCCAGTAGGAGATACAAGTAAGTCTCCAATCTATGCACCTGCACAAACAATCAAACACTTGCACGCAACGCGATAAAGGGGTTGTCAATCCCTACACGGTCACTTGCAAAGGTGACATCTGATAGAGACATATATAAAAGATTGCTAAAACGTAAAACAAACTAAAAGTAAATAAAACTCAGCAAGGTATTTTTGGGTTTTTTGGTTTATAGATCTTAAAAAAATATGATGGAAAATAGACTCGGGGGGCCATAGGTTTCACTAGAGGCTTCTCTCTGAAGGAAAATAATATGGTGGGTGAACAAATTACTGTCGAGCAATTGATAGAAAAGTGCAAAGTTATGATGATAACCAAGGCAATGATTATGAATATAGGCATCACGTCCGGGTCAAGTAGACTGACTCCTTCTTGCATCTACTACTATTACTCCACACGTCGACCGAGATCCAGCATGCATCTAGAGTATTAAGTTCATAAGAACAGAGTAACGCCTTAAGTAAGATGACATAATGTAGAGGGATAAGCTCAAGCAATATGATGAAAACCCCATCTTTTTACCCTTGATGGCAACAATACAATACGTGCCTCGCTACCCCTACTGTCACTGGGTGAGGACACCATAAGATTGAACCCAAAACTAAGCACCTCTCCCATTGCAAGAAATACCAATCTAGTTGGCCAAACCAAACCGATAATTCGAAGAGAAATACAAAGATATCAAATCATGCATATAAGAATTCAGAGAAGATTCAAATAATATTCATAGATAAATTGATCATAAATCCACAATTCATTGGATCTCAACAAACACACCACAAAAGAATATTACATCGGATAGAACTCCAAGAACATCAAGGAGAACATTATATTGAGGATCAAAGAGAGAGAAGAAGCCATCTAGCTACTAGCTATGGACCCATAGGTCTGTGGTAAACTACTCACGCTTCATCGGAAGGGCAATAGAGTTGATGTAGAAGCCCTCCGTGATCGAATCCCCCTTTGGCAGAGTACCGAAAAAGGACTCCAGATGGGATCTCACGAGGTCAGAGACCTGCGGCGGCGGAAAAGTATTCCGGCGAATGCTTCTGGTCATTTGGGAATATTTCTAAATTTATAGGCCAAATATTAGGGTTAGAGGACTCCCGTGGGGTCCACAAGTAGGGGGCGCCCCGCCTAGGGCGCGCCCTGAGGGCCCCTCGGGACTCTTCTAACTTCCTCTCCAAGTCCTACGTGTGTCTTCTGGTCCAAGAAAAGTCATCGTAAAGTTTTATTCCGAGTGGACTCCGTTTGATATTCCTTTTCTGTAAAACTCAAAAACAAGGAAAAACATAAACTTGCATTGGGCTCTGGGTTAATAAGTTATTCCCAAGATAATATAAAATAGCATATTAATGCATATAAAACATCCAAAACAGATAATATAATAGCATGGAACAATAAAAAATTATAGATACGTTGGAGACATATCAATCCTCCCCAAGTTTAATTCTTGCTCATCCTCGAGTAGGTAAATGATAAAACAAAATTTTTGATGTGGAATGCTACCTAACATATTTATCCATGTAATTTACTTTATTGTGGCATGAATATTCAGATCCATAAGATTTCAAAACAAAAGTTTAATATTGACATAAAAATAATAATACTTCAAGCATACTAATAAAACAATTGTGTCTTCTCAAAATAACATGGCCAAAGAAAGTTATCCCAACAAAATCATTTAGTCTGGCTATGCTCCATCTTCATCATACAAAGTATTAAATCATCCACAACCCCGGTTTTATTCAAGCAATTGTTTCACACTTTAGTATTCTCAAACTTTTTCAATTTTCACGCAATACATGAGCGTGAGCCATGGATATAGCACTATAGGTGGAACAGAATATGGAGGTTGTGGAGCAGACAAAAAGAAGGAGGTAGTCTCACATCAACTAGGCATATTAATGGGCTATGGAGATGCCATCAATATATATCAATGCGAGTGAGTAGGGATTGCCATGCAACGGATGCACTAGAGCTATAAGTTCATGAAAGCTCAAAATAAACTAAGTGGGTGTGCATCAAACTCGCTTGCTCACGAAGACCTAGGGCAATTTGAGGAAGCCCATCATTGGAATATGCAAGCCAAGTTCTATAATGAAAAATTCCTACTAGTATATGAAAGTGACAACATAGGAGACTCTCTATCATGAAGATCATGGTGCTACTTTGAAGCACAAGTGTGGAAAAAAGATAGCAGCATTGCCCCTTCTCTCTTTTTCTCTCATTTTTTTCATTTTTTGGTGGGCTTCTATGGCCTCTTTTATTTTGGTGAAGTCCGGAGACTCATCCCAACTTGTGAGGGAATCGTAGCTTCCGTCATCCTTTCCTCACATGGGACAATGCTCTAATAATGATGATCATCACACTTTTATTTACTTACAACTCAAGAATTACAACTCAAGGTAAACTCAAAGCATAATGACAGGACGGTGGAGTTACATGGCAATATATCTTAGAATGGCTATGGAAATGCCATAATAGGTAGGTATGGTGGCTGTTTTGAGGAAGGGTAAATGGTGGGTTTAATGCACCAGCGAAAGTTGCGCGGCACTAGGGAGGCTAGCAATGGTGGAAGGGTGAGAGTGTGTATAATCCATGGACTCAACATTAATCATAAAGAACTCACATACTTATTGCAAAAATTTATTAGCTATCAAAATAAAGTATTAAACGCATGCTACTAGGGGAGAGGTTGGTAGGAGTTAACCATCTCGCGCTCCCTACCTCCACACAAAGGATGACAATCAATAAATAAATCGTGCTTCGACTTCAGCACATAACGGTTCACCATACGTGCATGCCACGGGAATCACAAACTTTAACACGAGTATTTCTACCAATCCACAATTACTCACTAGCATGACTCTAATATCACCACTTTATATCTCAAAAAATCATAAGGAATCAAACTTCTCATAGTATTCAATGCTCTTTATATGGAAGTTTTTATTATATCCCTCTTGGATGTCCATCATATTAGGACTAGATTCATAACCTAAGCAAATTACCATGCTGTTTATAGAGACTCTCAAAATAATATAAGTGAATCATGAGAGTTTAACAATTTCTATAAAATGAAGCCACCGCCATGCTCTAAAAAGATATAAGTGAAGTACTAGAGCAAATTGCTTAGGCTCAAAAGATATAAGTGAAGCACATAGAGTATTATAATCAATTCACGATTCATGTGTGTCCCTCTCAAAAGGTGTGTACAACAAGGATGGTTGTGTCAAACTAAAAAGCAAAGACAAATATCATACAAGATGCTCCAAGCAAAATACATATCATGTGGTGAATAAAAATATAGCCTCAAGTAAATTTACCGATAGACGAAGACGAAAGAGGGGATACCATCTGGGTCATCCCCAAGCTTAGATGCTTGATTGTCCTTGAATATTACCTTGGGGTGCCTTGGGCATCCCCAAGCTTAGGCTCTTTCCACTCCTTATTCCATAGTCCATCAATTCGTTACCCAAAACTTGAAAACTTCACAACACAAAACTCAACAGAAAACTCATGAGATCCGTTAGTATAAGAAAATAAATCACCACTTTTGGTACTGTTATGTACTCATTTTTTTTATTGCTGTAATATCTATTGTATTCTCTGTGGTTCATACCCCCAGATACTACCCATAGATTCATCAAAATAAGCAAACAATGCAATGAAAACAGAATTTGTCTAAAACAGAGCAGTCTAAAGTAATCCGGAAACTTAGAATACTTCTGTAACTCCAAAAAATCTGAAAAATTAGGAGAACCTGGGAAATTTGTATATCAATCTTGTGTAAAAAATTCAGATCAAAAGCACGCTTCTGTTGTTTTTCTAAAATTATTTTAATGGGTGCAAAAGTTTTTGTTTTTCAGCAAGATCAAATCAACAATGTTCCAAACTATCCCAAATGTCTTACTTGGCACAAACACTAAATTAAAACATGAAACCACATCTAACCAGAGGCTAGATGATAAATTTATTCAAAAACAGGAACAAAAAAGCAAGAACAAAAATAAAATTGGGTTTCCTCCCAACAAGCGCTATTGTTTAACGCCCCTAGCTAGGCATAAATCATAGATCTACGTATCGTCATCTTACAATCCATAAGTAGCTCCCATAATAGATTCATCATATGGCAACTTAATTTTATTTCTAGGAAAGTGTTCCATGCCCTTCCTTAATGGAAATTGAAATCTAATGTTTCCTTCTTTCATATCAATAATTACACCAATCGTTCTAAGGAAAGGTCTACCAAGAATAATAGGACATGTAGAATTGCAATCTATATCAAGCAGAATAAAATCTTTGGGCACAAAATTCATATTTGTAACAATAAGAACATCATTAATCCTTCCCATAGGTTTTTTAATACCTCCCCCCATGGCTCGCGCACCAAGGGAGGCTTTCCTCCCTTGGTGTCTGCCCTCTCCTCCCCTCCTAACCTATATATACTAGAGGATTTCTCCCTATTGAGTCACAAGTTTTGGAGCCTCCTCTAGTGGATCTAGTTCTAGTTCTAGTTGGTCCTAGCTGACTAATTAGAGCTAGCCCAAGCCACCTCTAATCCTCATAATTAGAAGCCTAGTGTGGTTCTAATCTCCTCCCTCTAGTTCTCCGGCGACGATTAGCTCTCGACGGTGAAGCGCTGCCGGATCGTGAAGACCGTATGCTTGCAACCAAGTAGAGAGGCCATGCTTTCGGTCTTTCGTTCGATGGATCGTTCGAGGACGGTTCGCGGGATCGTCATCAATGTTCGTGGGACTCCAATTACGATCTACACCAACTCATTTACTTTCGCTTCACTCTGGAGTCAGCAACAATCGTTGATCACAACCCATTATGCATCTTCATATTGTTCTTGGGTGATCGTAGGCGCAATTGCTTTTGTTTTTTACTATGTTTCCCAATAGTGGCATCATGAGCTACTTTCTGAGTAGATGTGGGTTGCGATCTAGATCACACCTGATATGTGAGGGTTGATGTTCTTGCTATGCTTCCCACAAGTGTTGCTTCAGTTCAGTTTATCGACAGAATGATGTGGTTTTCCTACAAGGTTCTGACAATCATTCGACTCTGGCTGTCGACGATTTGCTAATAGTTCCTTGGGCTACATCATAGTTGAGAATAGTGAACCGTCGCATACACAAGAGGGTGCCGAAGATGGATGATCTTCTAGCGGGTTATGCGTATTGACGAAGTTTAGTGTGGGGGACAAGACTTTTAATTAAGTCTCTCTTTCATACACCCCAAAACTTAATCTAGCATCAAGAACATCGCCTTGTTGTGCTTGCATAGGTAGCTAGTCTCAATTGCTAAAACTGGTTAACCACGTAACTAAAATTTTGTTAAAACCAATTAGAGGACGCCTAACTTGGTTTTGCAGGGTTTGCATATGATGCGGTATAGCCTTCATCAGGATAATGAGTTTATGTATGAGATGGTTATATGTTGTAATGGTAAGTGGCATGCGCGTCACGACGTGATGGCTGGGGCCACGGGATTGCCACCTTAATGTAAATATCATAGAGATAGGTTACAGGTGATGGTGGAAAAACGTACACGGAGGACCCTGCTACTTCTTGAGCTTCGTTGGTTTTTCCCTTGAAGAGGAAAGGGTGATGCAGCAAAGTAGAGATATGTATTTCCCTCAGTTTAAGAACCAAGGTATCAATCTAGTAGGAGACAACACACAAATCACCAAGACCTACACAAACAATCAAACAACTTGCACCCAACGCGATAAAGGGGTTGTCAATCCCTTCACAGTTACTTGCAAAAGTGAGATCTAATAGAGATAGAATAAACTAAACAAAAGATAAAGTAAATAATTTTGGTATTTTTGGTTTATAGATTCGAAAGTAAAAGATTGCAAAATAGTAGATTGGAAACTTATATGATGGAAAATAGACCCGGAGGCCATAGGTTTCACTAGTGGCTTCTCTCAAGATAACAAATAATACGGTGGGTGAACAAATTACTGTCGAGCAATTGATAGAAAAGCGCAAAGTTATGACAATATCTAAGGCAATGATTATGAAATATAGGCATCACGTCCGTGTCAAGTAGACCAAATCATGCATGCATCTACTTCTATTACTCCACACATTGACCGACTCCTGCCTGCATCTAGAGTATTAAGTTCATGAAAAAAGAGTAACTCATTAAGTAAGATGACATGATCTAGAGGAATAAACTAAAGGAATATGATGTAAACCCCATCTTTTTATCCTCGATGGCAACAATACAATACGTGCCTTGCTGCCCCTACTGTCACTGGAAAGGACACCGCAAGATTGAACCCAAAGCTAAGCACTTCTCCCATTGCAATAAAAAACAATCTAGTTGGCCAAACTAAACCAATAGTTCGAAGCGAATTACAAAGATATCAAATCATGCATATAAGAATTCACAGAAGATTCAAATAATACTCATAGAAAAGCTTATCATAAATCCACAATTCATCGAATCTCGACAAACACACCACAAAATAAGATTACGTCGGATAGATCTCCAAGAACATCGAGGAGAACATAGTATTGAGAATCAAATAGAGAGAAGAAGCAATCTAGCTACTAGCTATGGACCCGTAGGTTTGAGGTAAACTACTCACGCTTCATCGGAAGGGCAATAGAGTTGACGTAGAAGTCCTCTGTGATAGAATCCCCCTCCAGCAGGATGCCGGAAAAGGCCCCTAGATGGGATCTCACGGGTACAGAAGGTTGCGGCGGTGGAAAAGTGTTTTCGTGGATGCTTCTAGTGGTTTGGGGATATATGTGAATATATAGGGCCAACGGTTAGGTTAGAGGAGTCCCGAGGAGGGAGCAAGGAAGGGGGCACGCCCTCCCCCCTTGCTGCTGCCTGGCGGCTCTTCTGACTTCATCTCCAAGTCTCGGGTGTCTTCTGGTCCAAGAAAAATAACTACGAAGGTTTTATTCTGTTTGGACTCCGTTTGGTATTCCTTTTCTGCGAAGCTCAAAAACAAGAAAAAAAATAGAAACTGGGTTGGGCTCTAGGTCAATAGGTCAGTCCCAAAAATAATATAAAATTGCATACTAATGCATATAAAACATCCAAAACAATAATATAATAGCATGGAACAATCAAAAATTATAGATACGTTGGAGACGTATCAAGCATCCCCAAGCTTATTTCCTGCTCGTCCTCGAGTAGGTAAATGATAAAGATAGTATTTTTGAAGTGGAATGCTACCTAACATATTTATCCCTGTAATTTTCTTTATTGTGGCATGAATGTTCAGATCCATAAGATTCAAAACAAAAGTTTAATATTGACATAAAAACAATAATACTTCAAGCATACTAACAAGGCAATTATGTCTTCTCAAAATAACATGGCCAAAGAAAGTTATCGCTACGAAATCCTATAGTCTGGCTATGCTCCATCTTCATCACATAAAATATTCAAATCATGCACAACCCCGATGACAAGCCAAGAAATTGTTTCCTACTTTTGGTGTTCTCAAACCTTTTCAACTTTCATGCAATACATGAGCGTGAGCCATGGACATAGCACTATAGGTGGAATGGAATATGATCGTTGTGGAGAAGAAAAAAATAGGGAGATAGTCTCACATCAACTGGGCGTATCGACGGGCTATGGAGAATCCCATCAATAGCTATCAATGTGAGTGAGTAGGGATTGCCATGCAATGGATGCACTAGAGCTATAAGTTTATGAAAGCTCAAAAAGAAAAACTAAGTGGGTGTGCATCCCACTTGCTTGCTCGTGAAGACCTATGGCAATTTGAGGAAGCCCATCATTGGAATATACAAGCCAAGTTCTATAATGAAAAACTCCCACTGGTATATGAAAATGACAAAATAGGAGACTCTCTATCATGAAGATCATGGTACTACTTTGAAGCACAAGTGTGGAAAAAGGATAGTTACATTGCCCGTTCTATCTTTTTCTCTCATTTTTTGTTTGTTTGGCTTCTTTGGCCTCCTTTTTTCCTCACATGGTACAATGCTCTAATAATGATGATCATCACACTTCTATTTACTTACAACTCAAGAACTACAACTCGATACTTAGAACAAAAATCTGACTCTATATGAATGCCTCCGGCAGTGTACCGGGATGTGCAATGACTCAAGAGTGACATGTATGAAAGAATTATTGAAGGTGGCTTTGCCACAAATACGATGTCAACTACATGATCATGCAAAGCAATATGACAATGATGAAGTGTGTCATAATAAATGGAACGGTGGAAAGTTGCATGGCAATATATCTCGGAATGGCTATGGAAATGCCATAATAGATAGGTATGGTGGATGTTTTGAGGAAGGTATATGGTGGGTGTATGGTACCGGCGAAAATTACGTGGTACTAGAGAGGCTAGCAATGGTGGAAGGGTGAGAGTGCGTATAATCCATGGACTCAACATTAGTCATAAAAACTCACATACTTAATGCAAAAATCTATTAGTTATTGAAATGAAGTACTATGTGCATGCTCCTAAGGGGATAGATTGGTAGGAAAATACCATTGCTTGTCCCCGACCGCCACTCATAAGGAAGAAAATCAGTAAATAAATCATGCTCCGACTTCATCACATAACGGTTCACCATACGTGCATGCTACGGGAATCACAAACTTTAACACAAGTATTTCTACAATCCAATATTACTCACTAGCATGACTCTAATATCATCATCTTTATATCTCAATACAATCTTAAGGAATCAAACTTCTCATAGTATTCAATGCATTTTATATGAATGTTTTTATTATATCCCTCTTGGATGTCTATCATATTATGAGTAATTTTATAACCAAAGCAAATTACCATGTTGTCTAAAAGACTCTCAAAATAATATATGTGAAGCTTGAGAGTTCAACAATTTCTATAAAATAAAACCACCGCCGTGCTCTAAAAAGATATAAGTGAAGCACTAGAGCAATATTGCCTATCTCAAAATATATAAGTGAAGCACATAGAGTATTCTAATAAATCATGATTCATGCGTGTCCCTCTCAAAAAGGTGTACATAAAGGATGATTGTGGAAAACTAAAAAGGAAAGACTCAAATCATATAAGACGCTCCAAGCAAAACACATATCATGTGGTGAACAAAAATATAGCCTCAAGTAAAGTTACCGATAGACTAAGAAAAAAGAGGGGATGCCTTCCGGGGCATCCCCAAGCTTAGGCTCTTGGTTGTCCTCGAATATTACCTTGGGGTGCCTGGGGCATCCCCAAGCTTAGGCTCTTGCCACTCCTTATTCCATAGTCCATCAAATCCTTACCCAAAACTTGAAAACTTCACAACACAAAACTCAACAGAAAATCTCATAAGCTCCGTTAGTACAAGAAAATATATCACCACTTTTGGTACTATTATGAACTCATTATTTATTTATATTGGTGTAATATCTACTGTATTCCAACTTTTACATGGTTCATACCCCCAAATAATGCCTATATATTCATCAAAATAAGCAAACAACACATAGAAAACAGAATATGTCAAAAATAGAACAGTCTGTAGCAATCTGGAAACTTCGAATACTTCCGTAACTCTAAAAATTCTGAAAAGTTAGGAAAACCTGGGACATTTGTGTACCAATATTTGGCAAAAACAATCAGATCAAAATCATGCTTCTTTAAAAATGAAAATTATTTTCTGGGTGCAAAAGTTTCTGTTTTTCAGCAAGATCAAAACAACTATCACCGTATGCCATCCCAAAGGTCTTACTTGGCACAAACACTAATCAAAACACAAAACCACATCTAACTAGAGGCTAGATGAAATTTATTAAAAAACATCAAGGATAAATATTGGGTTATCTCCCAACAAGCGCTTTTCTTTAAAGCCTTTTAGCCAGGCATTGATAATTTCAATGATGCTCACATAAAAGAGAAGAGTTGAAGCACAAAGAGAGCATCATAAAACATGTGAAAAACACATCTAAGTCTAACATACTTCCTATGCATAGGCATTTTACAAGCAAACAAATTATCAAGGCAAGCAAAAACTAGCTTATGCAAGGAAGAAGAAAGAGACGATAGCAATTTTAACATGAAGAGATGTAATTTAGTAACATGAAAAGTTCTACAACCATATTTTCATCTCTAATAATAATTACATGTAGGATCATCAGCAAATTCAGCAATATAGCTATCACATAACATATTATCAACACGATCCACATGCATGCAAGTTGACACTCTTCCAAAATAGTGGGATTAACATTAACTAATGTCATGACCTCTCCAAACCCACTTTTATCAAAATATTTATAAGACTGAACATTCTCCAAATATGTGGGATCTAAAGTTGACGCTCTTCCAAGATCACTTTCAATATTATTGCAAACATTATGATTAATCTCATATTCATCATGGGGCTTAAATAAATTTTCAAGATCATAAGAAGAATCACCCCAATCATGATCATTGCAACAAGTAGTAGACATAGAAAAATTAAAATCCCCAAGCTTAGGGTTTTGCATATGATTAACACAATTAACATTAATGAAATTTATAATAACATCATTGCAATAATGCTTTTCATTCAAGGCACTATCGTGAATTACTTTATAATTTTCTTCTTTCAACACTTCATCACAATTTTCGGATTCACGAATTTCAAGCAAAACCTCATAAATATAACCTAGTGCACTCAACTCACTAGCAATAGGTTCATCATAATTGGATCTCTTAAAAATATTAGCAAGTGGATGAGGATCCATGCTTTCTTTTGTTCTTGATTTCCAGTAAACATGCAATCATACCAAGCGAACAAGCAAACAAACCAAGTAAGACATAAAGGCAAATGAAAAGATGAACGGAAGATGGGCGAATAAAAAGGCAAAGAAAAGGGCGAAGAAAAAGATGAATCTTTTCAAAAATCATTTTAGAAGTTGGGGGGAGGAAAACGAGAGGCAAATGGGGAATAATGTAATGCAAGAGATGAGAGTTTTATGATGGGTACTTGGTATGTCTTGACTTGGCATATATCTCCCCGACAACGGTGCCAGAAATTCTTCATGGTACTTCTTGAGCTTGCATTGGTTTTCCCTTGAAGAGGAAAGGATGATGCAGCAAAGTAGAGAGAAATATTTCCCTCAGTTTGAGAACCAAGGTATCAATCCAGTAGGAGGCAACACACAAATCACCAAGACCTGCACAAACAATCAAACAACTTGAACCCAGTGCGATAAAGGGGTTGTTAATCCCTTCACAGTTACTTGCAAAAATGAGACCAATAGAGATAGAATAAACTAAACAAAAGATAAAGTAAATGTTTTTGGTATTTTTTATTTATAGATCGGAAAGTAAAAGATTGCAAAATAGTAGATCGGAAACTTACATGATGGAACCCGAGGGCCATAGGTTTCACAAGTGGCTTCTCTCAAGATAGCAAATAATACGGTGGGTGAACAAATTACTGTCGAGCAATTGATAGAAAAGCGCAAAGTTATGACAATATCTAAGGCAATGATTATGAAATATAGGCATCACATCCGTGTTAAGTAGACCAACTCCTTCCTGCATCTACTGCTATTACTCCACACATCGACCGACTCCTGCCTGCATCTAGAGTATTAAGTTCATGAAGAACAGAGTAACGCATTAAGTAACATGACATGATGTAGAGGAATAAACTCGAGCAATATGATGTAAACCCCATCTTTTTATCCTCGATGGCAACAATACAAATACATGCTTTGCTGCCCCTACTTTCACTGGGAAAGGACACCGCAAGATTGAACTCAAAGCTAAGCACTTCTCCAATTGCAAGAAAAACCAATCTAGTTGGCCAAACTAAACTGATAGTTTGAAGAGAATTACAAAGATATCAAATCATGCATATAAGAATTCAGAGAAGATTCAAATAATATTCATAGATAAGCTAATCATAAATCCACAATTCATCGGATCTCGACAAACACACTGCAAAATAAGATTACATCGGATAGATCTCCAAGAACATCGACGACAACATGGTATTGAGAATCAAAGAGAGAGAAGAAGCCATCTAGCTACTTGCTATGGACGTGTAGGTCTGAGGTAAACTACTCATGCTTCATCGGAAGAGTAATAGAGTTGATGTACAAGCCCTCCGTGATTGAGTCCCCCTCCAACAGGACGTCGAAAAAGACCCCTAGATAGGATATCACGGGTACAGAAGGTTGCGGCGGTGGAAAAGTGTTTTCGTGGATGCTTCTGGTGGTTTGGGGATGTATGTGAATATATAGGGCCAAGGGTTAGGTCAGAGGAGTCCCGAGGAGGCGCCAAGGCAGGGGGCGTTCCCTCCCCCCTTGCTTCCGCCTCGCGGCTCTTCTGACTTCATCTCCAAGTCTCCGGGGTGTCTTCTGGTCCAAGAGAAATCATTGCGAAGGTTTTATTCCGTTTGGTATTCCTTTTCTACGAAGCTCAAAAACAAGAAGAAAAAACAGGAACTGGCACTGGGCTCTAGGTTAATAGGTTAGTCCCAAAAATAATATAAAATTGCATATTAATGCATATAAAACATCCAAAATAGATAATATAATAGCATGGAACAATGAAAAAATATAGATACGTTGGAGACGTACCAGACCCCGACGAGGAGAAGGTGTACCAGGCGCGGGACGAGGAGCTATAATTTCGTGCCATGACAGAATTTCAGATTTTGGTGTCACAACAATGTTTTCTGAAACGGTCACCACGGCAACGGCAATGTTTTTGAAACAGTTGCCTCGGTAACGAAATATTGGCCGTCACGTCGCTTCAACTGGAGATTGGAGACGATCATGGAGGACTCCCGGCGCCCAGGGCTATACCATATCATGCTATTATGAATTGCTTGAGATGTTTATCCCTTTGTTGTCGCACCCTTTGATTGCGCATTAGTCGATTATTAGGGTGATCTCTCATAGTAAATATCAAGCTAAAAGGTGCTCTTCCCAGTGTTGCAACCATCTATAACACGTAGCATTTCAGAGTGCGACATGTACACGTGAGCACAAACGGATCGTGAGGTGTAAGGCGGGGGTGGTCAGACCATGCATGGAGATAATACTCGGTTGTCTTGGAGTTCTGGCAGAATAGTTCTGAGCTCGGAGCACAAAGCATCAAAAGATGAACAAGAGTCATATGGAGATATGATCGGAAAAAGATTGCCCACCGGTCAAAATTCTCGTCATCAGTGATGCACACATCAAGGGCTTAGAACTAGACTTGGATCTTGAATCACTTAAAATCAATTATGAGATATATTGATTCGAGTGGGAGCACAATTATGTATTAATTAAGTTAAATAACTAGTGCAAATTAATTATGAACCATGTCTATGTGTAGTTTGCATTATAGTTGTAGAACTATGGCTCACATTTGCACCTTTGTTGTTGAAATTGATTGACTGTTATTTATCTAGTTGAATCTTTACGATTGAGAGGACCGTCCTCTAAGAGTGCCAAGAAGGATTTTTTTCCTACTGCATACTTGTAATGCTCTCCCGCTAATGCTATGGATGAAGAGACTTATGTCCTTCGATCCAAAAGTTTATATTGCATTACAGTCTGCTTGCTTCCGAGAAACCTAAACTTCAGAATGTTTGGGATAGTTATGTGATATTCTTGGAACTGGAAATTATTTTCAGAAACAAAGATTAGAAGATAGGAGATGTCTAAAGAAGTGTTTTGTTTGCAAGTTCTAGTGAAGTGTTCTACTATATCTAGGACTAAAATGCAAAGATCCAGAAAAACACCAGTCATGAGTTGATGGCGAAAACTTAAAAAGAAAGAACAAAACCAAAGGATGTAATGAGATGTACATGCCTAGGGAAGTTCAGGGCTCACACCACTCCTAAAAGTTAGATGACTCTTCTGTTGAGTGGGAGAAATATTGAAAGTAAAACTATAAGAAGTTTAGGGGCAGAAAGAAAAGAAGACTGGAGTGTCCAGCTCAGGTATGAATGTCATACAAGTTATAAGATGTAGAGAAAATCGGTCAATTAAAGTGTGGTTCTTGAGAATTGTGGTTAAATTATTAAACACTAAAATTCTTCAGTAATTGTGGTTAAAAGTTGATCACAAGGATATCGACTCGATTGCATGATGTTGGGAATCGATGCAAAAAATTACTATGGCCTAATGACCAACAAATTAATGAGGTTAAAATATGTGTTGAAAAACTTTTGTAAAAGTTATGATACTTTTTCATCAACATATTACCTCTGAATTTATTGTCATAATTCATTTTAGAGTTTTGTACACTCTAGCCCATTGCATAGAAATTGTGAGGAGTTTGTTCATAAGTGAACAATAGTTGTTCGATGTAATGAACAAAAGGGCCATACTCCTATTGTGAATAGGATGAAAGTTATGACTATTGATGATAGAATTAAACATCTATAACACTGACGCTAAATGTCGCAAGACTAAAAAAATATCACATATGTGTGGTACTGCATTTAGTCACATTGGAGAAACCCGCATAGAGAAATTCCATAGTGATGGATTTTGGATTCATATGATTATGAATCATTAGACACTTGCAACTTTCGTCCAAATTGTGAAGCAAACTAAAATACCTTTCACAGGCCATAAAGAACGAGCAACAAAATAATTGGAACATGCATATTGATGTGTGTATTCCAATAAGTGTTGTTGCACACAGTGGATTTATCTATCCTCAAGGATGACTCAAGTAGATATTTATATTTACTAATTGAGACATGATTCTAGATCTTTTGAGATGGTTCAAAAGATTTTTAGAAAGAAGTAATAATTATTGTAACAAGAAAATTATGTTTCTACAATTTGATTGCAGAAAATAATATTTGAGTTACAAATTTAGCAAATATCTAATAAAGTGTTTTAAAGCTTACACCTACTAAAGATACTACTAAGAGTAGAGTGTTTTGAGTAGATGTAATCAAACTATGTATGACATAGTTAGATCAAAGATGACATTAGTCGATTTTGACAATATATTCTTAATGTGATGGTTTAGAGACTATGGCTTTTACACTGAAAAAGGATCGCCATCAAATCTGTAAGTGCTACTTTGTAGGTTTCCCAAATGGTTGGGTATTTCTCTATCACTCTGCTGAGGCAAAGTGTTTTGCCACAGAGTGCGAAAATTTTGAAGAAAATGTTTTCTGCAAAATACTAAGTGGGAGGACAGTGCAAATCGACAAGATTATAGAATCTTCATGATCAGGTCGAAGAAAAGAAATGCTAGAAGTGGTTCTAAGATTTCTTAATGCGACTGATACAGAAGCCTCTATATAGGATATAGAGACTTCGGTCGAACTTGCAACTCAACTATATAGGTTGGTGATATTTGTGCAAACCTTCATGGTGTACAAACGAAATATTGTTGAAAAACCAATGAACCTACGATACACATAGAAGTCTTATGGGCCCTGACTCCGGAATTGGCTATACACCAAAATAATCCAGGGTAGTATCCATACACATAATTCAAGTTTCGAACTTGATGGACACTCTGAAAGACTAAAAGCATAAAGTGTAGTGATGGATCTATAGATTGACAATGATAAAAATGTTTTACGCTTGGCTTGTTACAAATTAGTTTATGACAAGATCAAGGAGTTGATTATGACGAGAGTATCTCATCATAATAATACATAAAGTCAATTCGGATTAAACTAGAAATTACTAAATATTTAAATTATGAGATATATTAGATGGATGCCAAAATGATTCCCATGAGATGGAAATAGAACCAAGGTTATATATTTGATACAGACCAAGGTAATTTTCTCAATCCAGAGGATACTAGTATGTGTGCATTCTTCAAAGGTTTGAAGCAAGCATAGTGGAGTTGGAATCTTTGTTTTGATGAATTGATCGAATAATATAATTTCATCGATAGAAGCAAAGAATATAAGTGGGGCATGATATTATTTCTAAACACTATGTGTGCATGACACATAGTTGATTGGAAATTTCATGACACAGATTAAGACTTTATTGAAACTATTTTTTCAGTAAAGCACTTAGGCAATATAGTCCTTGAATTTGGCATTATAATCTATGGAGATAGTAGTGTATAATCAAGGCTTAGCCAAAATACATATTGACAAAATACTAAAGCAGTTTAGTATGAGAATTGCCAAGAAGTATTTCTTGTCAAAGTCACATGGAAGGAGTTCTTAGCAAGAGTCGGTATCTTGAATACTAATGAGTGAAATACATGATTTCAATCACACTTGTGTTAATTCCATGGTATGTAAATAACCAGATATGTCCAAATACTCCAAGTTGTGAGCAAATTTACCAGAATTGTCAAATTGTTGATCATAGGACAATAGTGAAAATATCGTTAAGTACTGACGACGCATTTTTCGCATACGGAGAAAATTAAAAGATTGTTGTAAGGAATTACATCAATACATATTTGATGTAAGTAGTTCATCGACAAAAATCTTCATTAGGTGCTCTAAGTGAATTTTGATTTCAATTAAAATTATTTATGGTGGCATAGTAAGTTGGAATTGCTCCAAGGAAGTTACTATGGTGAATTCTATAACATAAGGCTAAGTATATTGTCGCTTTAGAAGCAACAAAATAGATTGATGAATCGGAGTTTCATTTATGAACTTGGATTGGTTTCTAGATGATTGTGCAAATAGAACATTGTTCTCAACAGTGGTTCTATAGCTCAATATGAGGAATCAAAGGTCATGCCAGTGATTCAATACATACAAAGCCAGTTTCAAAAAATTATAAATTTATATGAAAGCATGACAGATACACTGAAATGCAAATTATACACATAGAGCTGAAGTTGTCAAGATCCGATAGGACGTAGTCTATACCACAGGCAAAGCATGGACTGACACCGGATTGCCATTGGTGTTTAAAAGTGCTAATTAGATTATTGACTCTAGTGCAAGTGGGAGACTGTTGGAAATATGCCCTAGAGGCAATAATATTTATATTATTATATTTCCATATTCATAATTAAGAGTATATATTTCATGCTATAACTTCTATGATCCTGGAATATGCGATTTAGTGGAAAACTCATATGCATGTGTGAAATGATAAACATATAAAATAAAGGTTCCTAGTCTCGTCTCTAAGACTAGCTCAAGTTTTGTTGGTGATCATGTTTTTCGGATCTTAAGATATCGTTAAGTGTAACGATGATCATAAAACAACATTGAGATTATGATGTTGGAAGGACAATCATATTGAATCGACCCAAACTTGTTTGTTATGAATTGGGTTAATATCGTATGTATTCAGGTGTATTAACACGGAGCATGTGTTTTAGTTCCTCAGATCATGAGAGTGTCTCGGCCACTTTGTATCAGACGGTGGGCTTTGGGGTTGCTCAAACGCCATCTATAACAAGGTGATCATAACGACAACTTTCAGGCTCACCGGAAAGTTTGACAAGTGACCGGAAAACTCGAGAGTGGAATTTTCTCCTCCGGCGATGGAGAGATATTCTTAGGGCCCTCTATGTGTGAAGGCATCCATCATCCTATTGGGGGGCCGAATCCTACTTGGGGTGGGAGTTGGACTCCCCCCCCATGGCTGGCGCACTAAGGGAGGCTTTCCTTCCTTGGTGGCTGCCCTCTCCTCCCCTCCTAACCTATATATACTAGAGGATTTCTCCCTATTGAATCACAAGTTTTGGAGCCTCCTCTAGTTGATCTAGTTCTAGTTCTAGTTGGTCCTAGTTCAGTAATTAGAGCTAGCCCTAGCCACCTCTAATCCTCATAATTAGAAGCCCAGTGTGGTTCTAATCTCCTCCCTCTAATTATTCGGCGATGATTAGCTCTGGATGGCGAAGCGCTGCCGGATCATGAAGACCGTATGCTTGCAACCAAGTAGAGAGGCCGTCCTTTCGGTCTTCCATTCGAGGGATTGTTCGAGGACGGTTCGCGGGATCGTGATCAACGTTCGTGGGACTCCAAGTACGATCTACACCGACTCGTTTACTTCCGCTGCACTCCGGAGTCAGTAACAACCGTTGATCACAACCCATTATGCATCTTCATATTGTTCCTGGGTGATCGTAGGTGCGATTTTTTTTGTTTTGTACTACGTTTCCCAACATGGAGGACGGCCGGCAGGCGGCTGGTGTGGCGAGCGAACAGCACTAAGGCCACGACGGGCGTGCGATTAGGGAGCAGGGGCGTGCGGGCGTGCACGGGGCTTGGCCAGGTGTGGCCAAGGCACGGCAGGGCGAGGCAGGGAGCGGCGAGCGCGCACGGGGGAGCAGAGCTTTGGGCGGGGCCACAGCAGGATGCGGGCGGCGTGGGGAAACAACAGGGCACTAGGCGTGGCTAGGGGCGTGCATGGTGCGGCAGGAGTAGGCGTGGGCGCGCAGTGAGGCGCAGTGGCGCGGGTAGAGCTTCAGCCAGAACACGCGAGCTCGGCCACGGCATCCAAGACAACAAATCGCGACAGAGAAAGAGGGGTTTCATGGAGGTGCTCACAACGGATTAGATGGCGAGCTCGAGGACATCGGGGAAGGACCGGAGGTGACAGATCGAGCAGCAATGGCGACGGCGGCCGTGGGTGAAGAGGTGGACGATGGCGTCGATTGCAGTGGCTTTCTTATCCGATCCGGTGACGTAGCCGATGCAGGGGTCGATGGCGCTGCTCTTGGCAATAGTGTGCGGTGCAGGAGGGCTTCGGAGCACGTCTACGACAATGGCGCGGCGGCGGCTTTACTCGGGTGGGCTCAGAATCAAGAGGGAGATGCGAGGGGGGAGAATGAGGGGACTGGGGTTCAGTGGGGATCGGGGGCTCCTTATTCACCACGCAATGTCGACGGATGGGCGCCGCGTGTCCAGAGCGAGGCCATGGCGCGGGGGGGGGCGCCACATCCCCTGCCTATTTATTTTTTTGAGACAAACGTCGCGAAGCTTTATTAACTCGTCACAATGTTTACAGGGACGGATGGTAAATTCCCGGGGTTGCCTAACCAAACATGGCGGCCACCACCGAGGGATAATGCATGCTTCGCTATGTTGTGAGCCTCATAATTAGAGCTCATATACTCGTGACTAAAATTGCAAAATTCAAAAGCAATAGAGTGATCAAGTATCTCATGTACTATTGCGCCATAGCTCGCCCGATTTTCCTTGTGTAAGCTTTCAACCACAGGCTTGCAATCGGACGCGACTTGAATTCGTCTAAGATATAAGTCGTCTGCCAAAGCAAGTGATTCCCTGATGGCTAGGGCTTCGAGAGTTGGAGGATCTGAAATATTCGGAAAACAGATCGAAGATGCTCCCAAAAACCCTCCATCTTGATCTCTGCAAATAACGCCAATTGAGCCACCTCCTCTCCTGGAGACGGCAGCATCGACATTGATTTTGGCATTGCCAGCCGTCGGTGCTACCCAGCTAGATGATCTTCGAACTGCAGGTGTAGTCTGTGTTGTTAACTTGGTATTAATGAACCGCAGCTCACCCAAGTAGTTTGATATGAAGCCGTCCACCGACTGGGGTGATTGAAATATATCCTCATGAATGGCTTTCCTCCTTACTCTCCAAATTGTCCATAGGGTGACAACTAGTCGATCAAACAAATCCTGTTTCAGAGATTCATACAAAGCAAACAGCCACTCTTTAGGGGTCTCCTCAGTGCGCTCAACGATTCCTTCTACCAGATCATCAGGGGCCAGTGCCCAAATACTTGCTGCCATCGGGCATGATATTAGAGCATGCTTCCATGTATCAACTGCTCCACATAGCATACAAGTATCCTCTGTCGCCATGTTCCGGTGTTTCAGAACCGTTCCTGTTGGCATAGACTGCCTCACCAGCCTCCACACGAACATCTTCAGTTTAGAGGGAACTTTGAGATGCCACATCATTGCCCACTTGCTTGTCTCGCTGCGATCATACGACGTTCCCCCCTCCTCGTACAGCCACGCCTCTCTGCTTTGCTTCGTTTGTAGGATCATGCGGTATGACGATCTCACAGAGAAGCCCCCCCCCCCCGGCTTTCCTCATGCCATGCCCAAAAATCTGCCACCCTTCGCGTGCACAAAGGAATTTTGAGTATAGCTTCTGCATCGAAATGAGTGAAAACTGCCCGGACCAGGCCCTCATTCCAACTTGCTGATGAAGCGTTAATGAGTTCTGCCACTCTCTCAGGCGGGTTATGTTGAAGCGAGGTGATGGGGCGCTTAAAACTGTCCCTCGGGATCCAGTTGTCATGCATATACTCACGGATTCCCCATCTCCAATTCTGCGTGTGATCCCTTGAGCCAAAATGTCCCTTCCGTCCAAAACAGCCCGCCAAATTTGGGATGGATGAGCTCCCAGTTCCGCCTACAGTAGTGTACACTTCGGGAAGTAGACAGCTTTCAAAATCCTTGCACTGAGTGAGGAACTGTTTGTTAATGTCCTCCAAGCTTGCCTGGCCAGGAGTGCTAGGTTAAAAATTTCCAAATCCCTAAACCCTAGCCCTCCCAAGTGCTTTGGCATTGTTAGGATATCCCATGCTACCCAACTTGGCTTCCTGTGCCCCCGCTTAGAACCCCAAAAGAACTGTCGGATGGTGGCTGTAATATTGTCACAAAGCCCCCGGGGTAGCCTGAAGCAAGACATTGAAAACACCGGAATCGCCTGGGCTACTGACTTGATCAAGAATTCCTTCCCCGCCGATGAGAGAAGTTTTTCCATCCACCCCTTTATCTTCTCCCACACCCTATCTCGAAGATATCTGAACGTTCCATTCTTCGAGTGACCTACATCAGTAGGCATGCCAAGATAGCGCTCGCTCAGCGATTCATCGTGAACATGTAAGTTGTTCTTCATAGTTTCCCTCAAAACAGCCGGGCAGCCCTTACTGAAGAATATCGAAGATTTTTCGTTGTTGATCCTTTGTCCAGAAGCATTACAATAAGTATCAAGTAGGTTTGACACCGCAATGGATCCATCCCCACTGGCCTTAAATAACAACAGGCTATCATCCGCAAACAGGAGATGGTTCACGGTGGGAGCCATGGGAGCCACCTTGATTCCTGTCAAAGACGACTGAGAACTTGATTTAAGGAGGCACGAAAGGCCCTCTGCTGCAATCAAGAATAAGTAGGGGGAGATCGGGTCTCCCTGCCGAATACCTCAGGTAGGATTAAAAGAATCAAGCCTTTCTCCATTAAAACAAACTGAAAAGGAGACAGAAGATATCATACCCATGACTGTATCTATCCAGTTTTGATCAAATCCCAATTTTGTCATTATTCCTCTGAGATAATCCCACTCCAATCTGTCATACGCCTTCATCATATCCAATTTTAGGGCGCAAAAACTGTTTGATTTTGCCCTTGACCGTTTCATAAAATGCAAGCACTCATAAGCACATATGATGTTGTCCGTAATTAACCTCCCAGGGACAAAAGCAGATTGCTCTTCAGATATAATGTCAGGCAGAATTACTTTTAGTCTGTTTGATATCACCTTAGATGCTATCTTGTACAAAACATTGCACAAACTTATCGGACGAAATTGAGCAAGTAGTGTTGGGTTATTTACCTTTGGGATTAGTACCAACACTGTATCATTAATCATTGCCGGGCTCTCTTCACCTCTTACAATTCTGAGAACTATGTTGGTCACTTCATCTCCACATACGTCCCAATGACGTTGGTAAAAGTGAGCCGGAAAACCGTCGGGCCCCGGTGCCTTGGTAGGAAACATCTGAAAAAGAGCAGTTTTAACCTCCTCTTTTGTGTAAGGGGCACACAAACTGGCGTTCATCTCATCTGTCACTTTTTTGGGCACATGATCTAATACTGCTTGCATATTTTGCACCCCTTCGGACTGATATAACGCCTGGTAAAAACCACTCGCTAAGGCTTTCAGCTCCCCCGGGTCTGTTATTTCCACACCCAGAGAGTTCTGTAATGCTTTTATCATGTTCTTCTTCCTACGGAGACTAGCTTGTAGGTGAAAGAACTTGGTGTTTTTATCTCCCGCAGACAGCCACTCCACTCTTGCTCTTTGACGCCACATGATCTCCTCCCGATGATACATCTCTATCAACCGTTCGTTAATCTTTAGCTCTGCATGAGAAGGGCCAGTCCTCAAGGGATCACTCTTTAATTCCTCGAGCATTTGTTTTAACTTCTTTATCTCTTTTCTGACGTTCCCAAAGGTATCTCTGCTCCATCGACCCAAATCCCTTGCGAGGCCTGATAGCTTGTCTCGCAGCTCATGCACCATTGTGCAAGGAGGGCTAGCGCCCCATTCCGTTGATAACATGTCCCGAAAACTGTCATGTGTCTCCCACATCGTTTCGTATATAAACATCTTCAGCGCCTGAGCCGTAGGTCCAACGTCCCTTTCTAGCAGCATTGGCTCGTGATCAGAAGTGACCCCTGATAAGTGTTTGACGGAGGCGAGCGGGAATCTTGCCAACCATGCTGCATTAGCCAGAGCTCTATCTAGCCTGCATCTGGTATGTGTACCACCCGTTACCTTCTTCTCAAAAGTCCAAAAATTTCCTTTGTATCCCAAGTCTATCAACATGCAGACATCTATGGTATCTCGAAAGGCTTGAATCTGAGCATTACTGCGTTGCCCAACTCCGTGATGCTCATCCGGACACAAAACTTCATTAAAATCACCTAGGCATAACCAAGGGAGAGCACTCAAAGTACTAATATTTTTCAGTGTTGTCCATGTCTGGTGTCTCAAGTGTGTTTGTGCCTCCCCATAGACGCATGTCATCCGCCACTTCTCTGTGTCATGTTCTTCAACAGAAACATCAAGATGATAAATAGAGTAACCAAGAATTTCAACTTTAATTGAATTGTTCCAAAACAGACCTATGCCACCACTCATTCCTTGACTACTAACAGCATAAGCATTATCAAAACCAAGCGTGCCTGCTAAAGCTTCTACCCTTGTTCTTTCTAGCTGAGTTTCGAGAATACACAATAGGGTAGGGGCAAATTGCCTCACGAAATCGCGAAGCTCCCGAATTGTCGCGGCTTTACCCGCACCACGACAGTTCCAACACAGAATATTCATTGGGCCCGGCGGCGCCCCTCGAAGGAGCCCGCCAAAGATGATACGACCTTGCCAAGACCGACCCTTTTATCCATGTCATCCTCCCCTTCTTCAGTGTTCACCCTGGCTCTTTTCTGTTCCTGAGTGCTGCTTGGGCTAGAAGGAACTGGTTGAGTTTGGGGCAGCACCAACAAAGCCCCTTGATCGCCAGCATATACTTCATGAATGATAGCTTGTTTTATGGGCTGCACAACTTCGGTCGCCCTCTTTCTATTGGCATCCGCCTTGACCATATCGGCGTCTGCTACATTGCCCACATCATCCCTGTCCTGATCAGAACGAGAACTTGAGGCACGGCCAGCTCGGCCTCCCCGTCGGCCTCCTCTGCATCCACGGCCCCCTCCCGGGCCCTGTCCAGCTCGCATAGTCCATGTTGCCTTCAGATCTTTAAAGATCAACGCTGATGGGGGATGTATACCGGTCCCATGTTCCTTATACAGATGGCCCAACATGCCACACACAGCACACCAATCAGGTAGTTTCTCGTATTTGATTCTGTAAATTTGGCGCTTCCCTTCCCTTATCATCGAGACTGTGTTCTTTAGAGCTTTGTTGACATTGATCCGGATCCAGACACGGTGAAAATTTCCAGCAAAATCTTGCGATTGGGGTTCAGCATATAGCACCTCACCCACCTTTGACGCTAATGATGGCACAAGATGAGCATACAGGGGTGGAACATCATGGATTTGCATCCAGATCTCGATGGTGTCAAGCAAGACTGTTGACGGCTTGGCTAGGCCATCGTATGGCTTCAAAATCACAGCATCCCCCCTGAAGTGCCAAGGCCCATCACGAGTAACTCTCTCCCAGTCTCCTAGGCATGAAAACTGCACCGTATACAAATTATCTTCCAGTGGTTTAAACTGAACTTCCTGGGCAAGATCCCACGCCGCACGCATGTTCTTGAAGAACCAGTATTGGCTGTAGGTTTTGGCCATGTAAACTCTTGCAAGTGTTATCCATCTTGCCGCCTCCGCTGGCGCCTCATCCTCATCGTAAACCAGATCATCCAGATCTTCTTCTCGGAGTCCCAGCTCCTCCATCAGTGCAGCCACATCATCTGGCTCCATCGGGCCGCCGGCGGCCGACCCCAAAGTTCCATCCGATGCCATGATCCCTTGAAACCCTAACCCGATCTAAAAAAAGAACCGGGCCTTGCAGGAACCCTAGGCCTCCCCTCCCAAGCCTCGTCCTACGTCAGCGAGCGCAGCAGCGCCCCGATCGGACGAAAAGGTCGAGGGTTAATGGCGGGTGGCAGGGAAGGGCAGGTCTCAACGGCGGCGATCGTGATCGCCTCCGAGAGGAAAAAACCCTAACGAGAGGGAACCATACTGGCCGCACACACATCCCCCTGCCTACTGTAGTAGGAGGTCGTAGACAAGCTAGGTGCGTCGGCCCGTACACTGTGGCCACTAGGGCCCAGTAGCACAGTGCAGTTTTCTGTCTTTTTCTTCTAAATTTCTGTTTTATTCTTTCTCCTCAGTTTTGTATTTCTTTTTGCTATTAAATGAATTTTGTTGTATACGAAATTTGTCACATATATACTAGGCATCATTATGAGTTAGCACATCAAGTGTCAATTTATTTTGAATAGATTACATATTTGGTTAAATTCAAAAGTCCCAATTTAATGTTGTTGGTCCAATTTTAAATAGGTTAAGGGCATTCTGGTGATTCAAATGATGTTGGTCTAATCATGACAATTAGTTAGTTAATATTTGTGATATTATGAACACTTTTATTTTACTATTTGAAAAAAAAATCACTTGCATTTTAAATTTAAATTTGACTTTGGTTTTTTATCAAGGGGCAATTAAGCTTTGAAAATATGATGACATGGCATCATTACCATGAGATCACTGTAACTTAACTCTGGGGGTATTACAGCATGCTCCCTCATCGGTATGGAGATCGTGGCCATCAAGGTGTTCGAAAAGTGCTCGCCGCTAGTAGCATGGATGCACAAGTGCTCGGCGAGGTCTCCCCGCCATACACTGTGCACCAGGTCTTCCTCCAACTAGTCGTCGCGCTCATCTACTGCCACGTGTGTGACGTCTCCCACTGTGACGTCAAGCCCCAGAACGTCCTCCTCGACGTTGACAGCAACCTCAAGGTCCGTGACTTCGGCCTCGCCGCGCTCCCGGAGTCCCGCTGCGCATAACAAGTGTTTGGTCAAATGCATGAGCCAAATATAAGTTTTACTCTATTAAATTTAGTGGATAAGTTAGAAATGACCATTTTTTAGAGAAGCAAAAGTACTCCAAGTATACTTTGTCCTTTACTCATCTATAAATTATAGGGGATTAATATACACCCTTTACAAGACAGCGGAACCCCCGCGTCGCCTCGCTCGGGCGACACGGGGGAACGAAACCCTAACGCCGCCACCTTTCTCCCCCTCCTCCACCTGTCTCGCCGCCGCCAGAGGGTGCTCGCGGGCGAAGCCGGCCTGGCCCCGAGGAAGGCGGCGGTGGGGCTCTATCCTCTGCTAGCGCGGCGCATGGACAGAGGCCGCCGTCGAGGTGGGCAGCTCGCGCTCGACGGGGCTCTCGATCTGCTGTCCGTGCGTCGGATCTGCGAGATGCGCATCCTTGGCGGCGCGGGGGAGGTGCCTGGCCGCGCGCCCGTACAGCCCTTGGTGTGCGCGTACATCTAGCATCGGGCGCGGTCACCACCGCGTGGAGGCCCTCGGGCGGCGCGTGCACGCGCGGCGCCGTCGTGGGGTGGTGTTGGGGGACGCGGGCTCCCTTGGCTGCCTGGGAGCGGCCGGATCTGACGGGTCTTGCCGGCCGGATCTGGCGCTAGGGCGGCTACTGGCCCATAGGTGACAGTTGCTAGCGGTTTGGGCGGCGGTGGGCGGCCCCTGGCATGGTGCGGCCGGATCTGGCGCCCTGGCGGCTAGGGGTCTGGAGGCGGCTCGGTCGGCGACGTGGTCGGTGCAGGAGATGAATGGCACCTTGCTTGGTGTTGCATCCTCCTGTTGGTGGTTCGGTGAGCTCGACGCTGCTTCGGGTGGGAGGGCGAGATGGTGGTGACTGGAGGGAGAGGAATGGCCCCGCTGCAGGCGTTGCATCCTTCGCCGGGAGACGAATGGCCGGCAGGCGTTGCATCCTCGAGGAGACGAATGGCGTTGTGCTTGGTTGCATCCTTCCGATGGAAGACGAATGGCGCCGCTAGGGGTTGCATCCTCCGTTCAGTGGGGGATGCGGATGCAAGGTTGGAAGCACGTCGTACTTTGGTTGCGGCCGGAGTCGTCGATGGCGGCGCTCTCAGGTGTCGCTCCCTCGTTGGAGGCATCGATGTAGCTGCTCTCACCTTGCCTTTCCCGACGTGCTCCGGGGGAAACTCTTGATCTAGTTTAGATCGGACGATGGCGGCGCTATTCGGCGTTGTGTTCTCTCTTGGGGGCATCATCCTGGAGGTGGATCCGGTCAGTGGGACCCGTGGCTCGTGAGGATGTGTGTGTTGTGTGTGTAGTGTTTGGCGAAAGGCGCCATTTGTATGGTTTTTGGGTCCGGTTTTCCTCATTAACTGGACCAACCTCTTTCTCCTGATCAATGAATTTGGTAGATCAACTACCAACATTCAAAAAAAATATAAGGGATTGATTAGAGTTGCTCTTAGTTACCAAAACCTTCGCCCATGGCACATACAACAATGATTATTACATTGTTTATTACAAGTCATCAAAAGGTGTAAAAAAAATCAACAGGTGTGACCTGTCACACTAGCCCGGTAAAAAAGAATGACAATTTTGCACGTAGCATCACTGGCGAGTACTACCTTCCTCCGGATTTATTAGTCCTCTTGTACTACCAGAAAATAACTATATACCATAAAAATAGTATCATTAGAAAACTCTTATGAATATGAATCTCACAATATAACTTTTTATAAAATACATCTTGTATTTTAGCCAAATTTATGGTCAAAATTTGACAAAAAATACGATAGGACCAGTAAACTTGAACCGGGTAAGAAGCATCCAAACAGAGATATAAATTATGTGGTAAGCCACTTTAGTACCGAAAGTGTTGTTCTAATCCCGAGCTCATGTGAGCTCGGGTAAACAGTAAAAATAATATCAAAAGATTTCGAATTTTTTTTGTGTGAAACATTGACAAATAGTGTGACAGCTTGCAAAATTTCATCATGAAATGACGTTCGTGGAAGACGTGGCAAAAAAAATGCTCCATAATGCACTTCAAAAGAACATTTTGCAGCATCATTTTTTTTCTGCCACAATTCCACCAGTGTCATCATGATGAAATTTTGGAAGCTATCAAAATATTTGTCAATGTTACAAAAAAATAGTTTTTTTATTTTTTTTATATTTTCAATTTTATTGTTCACCCAAGCTCACATAAGATGAGCTCGGGATCAGAACAACAGCTTCCCTTTAGAGAAACTCCAACGGGGCGACCCATTTCGTCCGCTGGCGTCCGTTTGAGTCGGTGCGGACACAAAAGGCGGTCCAAAGCGCCGACCCAAACGGACGCGCGTCCGCTTGGCGTCCGCATGGCGACCCATCCCCTGCCCAATTTTAAGCTGGATTTGCGTCGGCGTGGACAGGAGAGGGACGCGCGCGCGCGCCTACTCCTTTCCCCGGGCCCCGCCGGTTGGTGGCAGCCACCACCATTCCTCCCATTTCTCCCAAAAAACCTCCCGCCTGCGCGCGCTCCCGCCCCACACCCGCCATGGACGATGACCTCAACCTCGACGCCGCCGCTAGCCTCGCCTCCCTCGCCTCGTCCGGCATGACGACCGCCCCCTTCGGCAAAGGCAAGACTCGTGCCCCGCGCAAGACTGCCGCCGCGTCCAAGCCAAGGAAGACGATGACGCCCGAGCAGCGGGCAAGGGAGTCGACCAAGAGGAAGGGCCGGAGGCACGCCGCGGACGCGAGGGATGAAGCCGTCGCGGCCGCCGCCGTCGCCTCCGCCGTGCAGCAGGAGGTCACCAATGCCCGCATCGCAGCGGCAACGAGGGAGGCGCTCTACATGCTAGGGTTAAACCCTAGCCAGCACAGCCTCGTGAACTCCGCCGTCGCCGCGGCCAGCACCGGCTCATCGGCGTTCCCTCGGATGGTGCTGTCCGACTAGCCCCGCGCGTCGGCTTGCACCCCGATGCCCGGCTTCCACGTGTACCCGCAGGCCTCCCGCCTCTTCGGGGAGTGCTCGCCCGACGTGAGCGTGGTGGCTCCTTCCACGCCCACGCCCGCGCCCATTGACCTCAACGCCACACCGATGGCCAGTGGCTCGTCATCCGGAGGCGCGAGGAAACGCGCGCTGCAGATGTCGACCGGCGTGCTCCCGGACGCCCACAACCTGTTCGAGGGAATGACGTCCGCCGTCGGCGAGGACTACATGCAGAACCTTATCTTCGAGGGCGGTGCGTCGGCCGCTGGCTACGATCCCGACGAGACACAAAGCCAGGACGGTCGCGGGGTGTTCACACCGGCCGCTGGCTATGATCCCGATCAGGCGTCCTTCATGCGTGATCAGGTCGGCATGGACCTGGACGGCTTCCCACTTGATCATGAGTTTTCGGACGACTACGGACAAGAGGAAGAGGACGAGTGCGACATCGAAGCGAAGGCTTTGTTCGAGGACGAGCTTGCCAACCAAGCCACCGGTCCGGAGTCGAAGCGCAAGAGCAAGCGCACGAAGGCATACACGGCGGTCGAGGACAAGCTTCTATGCGAGTGTTGGCGAGACATTGGACAAGACCCCAAGACGGGCATCGAACAAAAGCATTCAACCTTTTGGATCCGTGTCCACCAGGAGTTTCATGAGCGCAAGAAGTTTCTGCCTTACCAAATTGTGAGCACGCGCGGGTGGGTGTCCATTTCGAAGCGATGTAGGGTGATCCAACAAGAGTGCAACAAGTTTTGTGCCACTCTTGAGAGCGTCAAGGCCCGCCCCGTGAGCGGCATCGGCATGCAAGACATGGTATGCTAGCAAGCCGCCCTCTTTTGTGTCATCAAGTTCATGCTTGCATGTTTATTTGCATACCATTTACCAATATGCTTGCATGGAAACATTTTGTAGGCATTTCAAGCTTTGGAGATATTCAAGGTCCAACACAATGGCAAGTGCTTCAACCTCTTCCATTGCTTTCGGGTCATCACGGACGATGAGAAGTTCAAGGCGCAATATGTCGCCTTCAAGTCGCGTGGGGGGAAGCAAGCTGTGGAGGAGGTTGGGGACGGCGAGCCGGCACGGCCGCGGGGGAAGACCAACTCCAAGAAGGAGGACAACCGGGATGCGGCATCCTTGATCGCAAGCATGGAGGGCATGATGAATAAGAAGGGCTCAAGGGAGGAGGAGCGTCGGCGTTTCAAAGAAGAGCAAATGAACGCCTTCATGGAGATTCAAAGGAGGAGGCTTGAGATGGACGCGGAGAAGCAAGCCAAGATGCTTGAGCTGAAGGAGGAGAAGCAAGCCAAGATGCTACAGATCGAGGCCACCAACGCAAGACCAAGGCAAAGAAGTGGCTCTCGCGAGCATGATGACCGGGGTGAAGATCATGGAGGTGGATCTTAACACCGTGTCGCCAAGAAAAAGGCCGTGGTTCGAGAAGATGCAGGCCAACGTGCTCAAGTTCACCGACCAGTGATCTCGTGGCCCCGAGCGCCTTCCTTTTTGTATGTCAGCTTGTGTGCTGGCATGACCATGGGGCCGCGATGGCGTGGTCGAACTCAAGTCCCATCCCTTTGTGCTGGCATGTGTGCCGGCCGCTGGCGAGTGCGCCAGCACGAACTATATGGTGATATTTTTTGAAAGCGGCAATGTATGCAGGCGTCGGCATGGTGTCGACATGAGACATGACCGTTGGCATTAATCTATGCGCAGCAGACCTTTTTTAAAAATTAAATGCGGACATGAAAATGGGTCGGCGCGTTAGGCGGACGGCCGATCCAAATACAAAACAGAATGGATGCCAGGCGGGCGGCCGACCCAAACGACAAAAAAGAATAAATGCGCCGTCTGTTTAGGTCGGCCCGTTGAAGTTGCTCTACACGTTATTATATAGCCAAGACCGCAACCAACTGGTACTGTGATACACGAAAGCAACACCTGCACATAGAACTGAACCTCCTTTTTCTTATCGAACACAACGTCATCTCAATATATAGTCAAAACGAAGGAGAAAAGAACACGTTGAAAAAATTTAGCTCCGGTCTTGTGTAGAACCTCCTAGTTCTACTAGGACACGGAAGTTTCCAGACTTGCCTCCAATTTGTGCTCCTTGTTACGCGGCAAACCTGTGGCATTGGTTTCAGTTCAAGGGTAGGCGAGGAGAGCGCGAGGCTGATGAGGCAGCGAACCAGCGCCGCGCACGGCGGGTGGCTCGCATCCACCGGTGCTAGTTCCGGAGGCTTCGGGTTTGTCGCCTCCGGTGATCCATCCGCATTGGCATTGTCACTTTCCAGGCGCACAACGCAACGGGACGACAGACAACCGAGCCAAGCAAACCAGCGCCCCAAAATTTGGTTGGAGTTGCGCGTGGAAAAGAAGACTAGCGTGCAAATTGAGGACGCAGCCATTTGTAGGAGACTGCAGCCAGCACCGAAGCAGCACGACTCCACGTCCTTGCAGACCTTACCCTACTCGTCTCGCCACAGATGCAGCCGCTAACATCAGTGAAATCGCTGGTGCAAAGCATGCCAGCATTTATTTTTTTGAAACGGAGGCAAATCTTTTGCCTCATCTATTAATTAAGAAGAAGAGAGTTACCTAGTTAATTTATGGAAAACCAGACGAAAACCATCACAACCATGCTCAAAAGCACGACTCCATCCACATGTGAACTACTCCCGAATCATGGAGCCACAGGACCGAAGCACCCAACACACTACTACTGCAACCCACAACATATGGGTCCCTGTACTGCAAAAGAAAACCAATCGACATAATGCAACTCGAGGAAAACACATCGACGAAAACCACCCCCATGACCGAGCACACATCTGCAACTCAGAAAGCCGAGAACCATCCATCATGGAACCATTTACGCCTCCCCTCTAGCGCTATCCTTCTTGCTTTTGCTCCTGCAAGATTTCTCTTTGAGGATGTCAGATCTAGAGTTAGCGCCACCCTTCTTGTGCTTCTCCCTCAAAGCTTTTTCCTCCAAGAGGCATCCAATCGTCTTTCCAGAATTTTTAGAGTCCAGGTTGGCTAGGAATTCACAAATCTTGGTGGCTAAAAGGACACCAGGATTAGGCACCAACACTCCGGCCACAACAATTTTATCAGCCATAGGAACCACACCTCCAAAGGGTTCAAGCGATCGCGTGTTAACCATGTCTGGACCATCACCCTCCACACATGCATACTCCGACTGACTAGGCTCCAACGGAGGTGGAGAGGGCGTCGAGGCAACCGTCACCGCCCCAAGCGAGCCCACCTTCGAGAGCACCATCGATATAGGCGAAGATGGTTCCACACTTAACACCTGCAACTCAGGCATACATTGTAGCACCGGAGTCACGCCCTCGATGACGACCTCACTGGATGCCAGCATTGGAAGTTTGGAACACAAGATCTGATCTGCGTGGCTAACTGCACCCTTCATCAGGAGCAGGACTGTACTGTCATGTCACACGCCGTAGCGGTTAATTAACAAACTTGGTTCGTCAAAACTTTGTTCCTGCACATGGTGCCGAAGACGACAGCAACCTGTCTGAAACATCACAACTTACACATGTTTGGATACCAACATCATTAGTAATGCCAGTTCTCACCCTGCACTATGATATTATCCATTTGTCTAGAGAGCATTACAATTTCGACACCTTGTTCTACCTGACATGCTCGCATAGGACCTCGGAAGAACAATAGCAATCACATACGTCCAGGCGAGGCGACACTCATTGTTCATCCGAACCTATCCAGAGGACGTTTGCTAGGCCAAAGGTCCTGCCCTCCGCACACGAACACGCTCACCATTGAAATGGATGTACTTCCACTTCTTCAAGTGTTTTTCAAGGACAGGCTTCTGCTTATCTTCCTGGCCTGAAGTTGCAAATGCTCGTCCGATTCTTCTTGTTGTATCCTCGTCTGGACGCACGCCCAATTCCTCCATGTCAGCATATATCTGAAATTGGCAAGGAAGAATTAGACTGAAGTCTCAACTTTGACCAACCAACAGACACCACTTAAATGCAATTGATCATTAAAGCACAATAGACTGTCCCGTGATGATACTGTATCGTTAATTATTAAACTAACAGTCAACATGTCTCCTTTCCAGTTTATTAGGATCATCTAAAAATCTGTAATTTTTCAGTTTGTAAGGCCAGCAATAACTATCGTCCCTTGTTTATGCGCCCGCTCGCCTTTCGGGCATTTAATTTCTGCCTAATTTTGATTCTCAATGTTGCTTTAATCCAAGGTCCAACACTTAATTAGAACCCTCCTTGGTTACATTTTTAGATGAGCCGAATAAACTAAAAAAGAGGGAGCCTGGAAATAACAAACTCAAGTAGTTTGAGATGAACCACACATTTAGCCTTGGTTGCACATGATTCTCAAAACGAAACACTAGAGCAAATGTGTTAAAACTCAAATTTAACCTCCAAAACTTTGTCTGGAAGATGGCGCGTGTTGTAAATCTGGATCATCCGAGAGAACAACTTCTTGGGCACTGAGCGTGTATAAGTTTGTAAGATAGTATTCCAAATTGACTCAGCCTCATCTACTCTTCCATCCATAGAAAGAGCCAACAGCAGTGTATCGTACATTGTCCATGTCAGCACCTGACCTTTACTCATCAGCCACTTGGTTACCTGTGAAATCATTAAAAATTGAGGTAAGTGAGAAAATGTGCTTGCTGAAATTATTTCTTTTTTGCGAATTACTGTGATCTATTCTAAACAGGCTACCAACTAACTAATTTAGTTCATGCCTGGATAATCTGTAGCCATTTTCTTTGCTTTTTCAACATCTCCAAAGCTTTAGCCGCTGCTATAATTGGAAATTCAGACTCAAAAGCAGTCCACCTATCCAATGCACCATAAACAGTTTCTCTTTCATTCGGTAGTTTTGAAACCTAAGAGAGATGGTTCCATAAACTGATTTGAGCACAGATCAGCTTTTAAGCCCAATAATACCATTGCTACAAAAAAGATTTTTCGATAAAGGGCACTTTTATTAACTAAAAATGTTGCATCGAGCAGATACGAAGCATAAAGAGCGACACCTGCCTCTGCATAGCTAAGATGCACACAGCCATCAAACAAACAGTCTGACAAAGAATATAAAAACGACAAAGTGGCAACAGTAAAGCCATATGAGGCCGAAACTATGCCTATGTCGACATAAAAGATGCTTACACATAAGAGCAATGCTAAAATAAAATAAAATGCCAAAGAGATCGCTTTGTCAAACTGATTTCACACATTTCAGCATGGAAAGGTGAAAACATCATGATCGAGTGGCGTTATATCTTACAGTATTAACAAGACAAAGAGCCTTCTTCCCTGACCCAGCCGAATCTTTCCTAATCCACAAACGGTGGTCCTTGTTTGACTTCTTTGACACCCTATGACCAAAATAAATGCAATTTAATTTGGTAACTAGTGAAGAGCATCTCAGAACACATATCATAATCTTGGTAGCAGTTACTGCAAACTGGAAGGCCCACGTAAATCCAAACAATGCAAACAAGTTGTATTCTAATACAAAATGACCTACAGAAAACCTTCCCTGGGAAACTCCCTCTAGAGCTCTTATTTTAGCTTTGACTGTTCTGCAGTTGTGCCTTTTCTGTATATATACATCAAGTGCTCTTAAATTCATCTATAGTCATTCAATGAGTGTTAAGATAAGAATGAATGTATGGTCGCTGTATTATTTCTATATGGTATCAGAGTGGTCGATGTTCATGTCCCTCCGGACTAGCTCTATTCTCCTATAGCTGAACACACTTGCTAGTTCAAGTGAAAAAATTGCTCTCTTTATACCATATGGGCGAACTGAATGAGACCAGACACACTGATCTTGACACTTGTTGAATAAATCATCCTATTTTCTCTCAATCTACTCTTTAGCTTACTATGTTTTGCCGTAGTGATTCTTCATTTGTTGTAGGCTTCTGCTTCAAGTGATCATCACTTCACTTCTCTATTTATTCAATGAATGATATGTTAAGTGTATGTTGTCTCATTATATTCTCTCATATGGCAAAAAAAGAAGTTTATCCTAATGTTCATCTGAACTTGTTGTGTCACCATCAGGTCAACATAGCTTGCTAGTTCGGCTGAGCAGAAAGATGGTCCACTCTGTTACCATTTTGACAAACAGAATGATATCAATCACACCCATCTTGCCATTAAATAGAGGGAGATACAACTCATGGACTTGACATGTGTTTATCAATAATAAAGCATTGACAATCTGGTACAGTTCGATAAATGAAAGCAGCATACATAAGGTACTCACTTGAGTGGTTTTCCCTTGACATGGGACATTGCTTAGAGAGGAACGTGGCCACATAGAAGTTAGCCCTTCAACAACAATATCTTAGTTGTATGGCAAAGAACTTATTCCATATGAGGGAATATTGAGAGGATAACAGCAAAAACAACGGTGTTCGTTTATTTTTCCCATGCTACTACTCCTATAGTTCCCCTTACGATGTTCTTGTAACATAGATTTGCACCAATGTGGAAATATCCTGAAAGAAGAAATCGGGGGTATAGCACATACCGGTAGTTTGACGGACGTGCGATACACACTTGATTTTAGGATCAAACTGCACGACATTGTCTCGCCTGACAATGACGCATGCGAGGTCACAGAAGTTGGCTCCTTATAATACAAAATCAGCATGGTCATCGAGGAGAAATGGGGAGAAACAACATTGAACTATTGGGCCACCTACACCTACCTTCTATACTGTTATAGGGAGCTATGTTCTTGTTTCTCCCCTTTTCCCCTTGATGACCATGCTGAATATTGTGTTATATGGAGCCAACTCCCACAACCTAACAGACGTCTTTGTTAGGCGACACAACGACATGGAGTTTGATCCTGAAATCGAGCTAGTGTACCTCAAGTCTGGCAAACCACTAGTATGTGCTCTACCGACAATTTCTTCTTTCAGGATGTTTCCACATTGGTGCACATGAGCCAAAATATTACTAAAAGAGGACCTATAGGAATAGTAGCATGGGGAAATGAACAAATATTGTTTACTTTTGGTGTTATCCTCTAGATATGTCCTCAAATGGATTAAACTCTTAGTCATACAACTAAAATATTTTGGAGCTAGCTTCTATGTGACGAGGTTCCTGCCTATGCAATGTCCTACATCAAGGGAAAATCACTCAAATGAGTGCTTTATATCCGCTGCTTTCATTTCTCGAACTGGTGTCAATGCTTTTCCTCTTAGATACATACATGCTATGATTCACTCAAGCCCAATGGTAGAAGAATTCTCTCCCCACCCCCTCTCTTGAGCAATAGTTAGATTAGTTTGCTTTGCCATTGTGCTACTTTTGTTATTGCACTTCAAATGTTCTTCTACCAAATCTACTTATTTAAATGACAAGATGTGGTCTTTTTCTATTCTTCTACATGGTATCAGAGCATCCGGTTTCATCTTCGTATGAGCTCACTCTGCTCTTTGAACGGTGCTGGCTAGTTTAGGTGAATGGAAAATTATTTGCTCTGACACCATGTAGGTGGATAGAACGAAACCAAAAACTCGGCATATCATTAACTGAATAGACAACTTTTTCTACAATAAGACCACTATGAGCAGCAACAGAAAATGCACACCAACAATGTGCTTTCTTCTCCCCTCTTCAGCTGTTTTCCAGATTACTTTGTTTTCCACTGTGCTTTCATTACCACATGTCAACTAATCATCCATTCATTTCCATTTATGCAATGAATGAAAGACAAGTGTGTGTGGTCTCATTGTATTCTCCTACATTGCATCAGAGACATTGATTTTGTGCTCATCCAAACTCGCTCTGTTCTCCTAAAGTTGAACATACCTTGATATTTAGGATGAATAGGGAAACTGACTGATGTGATACAATTTGGCAGAATAGGACCACACACACTCATCTTATCATTAATTGGAAGCCGTACACAACAAGAGCATTTGATGTGTGGCACTGTGGCAGCAGAAGAAACCAAACGTCAAAACACAGCAAAACACCCTCCATCACTCACTCATTTTCCTAGGAAAGGACCGGGTTCCACTATCAGCCAATAACGAACGAAAAGAACAAAATAGCATCCTGGTGCAAAAATAAAAACAGAGCTACGCTGCCGCAGAAAGCTAACAGCGAAAAACTAAAGTCCAAAAGCCCATCACCCACCCATGCCTTCCCTATGTGAAGTGTTCTTCTACTTGAATCTATTTATGCATTGAATAGCAGATAAACGCGAGTAGTCTAATTGTATTCTCCTGACAGTATCAGAACAGTTCATCTTCATGCTCATTTAACCTCTCTAAGGACAAAGCCTGTTCTAACATAAATTGGATTTCATGCACCAGTCAATTCACACACTGCTCCACCCTCCTCCCACTCTGAACCGTTGTGTTTAGGCTTCACTAGGCCTAATTCGTGGACTAGAGGTCAGCACAGCTGTTCTTTTCTTTATATCATGTTAGCTAAAACTTGAAGCACTGGTATTTATTTACCGATCAGTTCACTCAAAGCTTAAATTGATTTGATAAGGTGAGCAGTACACTTTAACAGGCTTTCTCAAATAGTAATATATGTAAATCCACCAGCACATCAATGCCCATATAAACCCAATGGTGACAACAAATTACTTGGACAGTTAAGACTTCCATAGAGAAAATAAAACAAGCAATGAGAAAGACATGTTAAAAGAATCATATTCCATATTTCCAAACACTAAAGACAAGATGGTAAAGTTTGTGGAGAAATGAGGACAAACACCAGCAAGTTACTTTTGATGGAGTGGAGGTGGGATGACTGACATGCCATCACCAGCCCCAACATTCATCACGGTAAAGAAAGAGGACCTTTGAAGTATGGAACCAGCACATCGCGGCGCATGTGCTGAACAACAATACGTAAAAAATTAAAACTTAAATGTAGACGAGTCAAGTTCTCTAGCAGAATCCTGACAGCCAAGTAAAACGTTAGGATGCAGGACTTGTCGAATTGTTCATGTACAAAAACAAAAACAAAAACAAAAGGTGTACAAGTATCACCAAATGTAACAATAAGTGTGTACCCAATGAAATTACACCTAACACCACATATTGCTGCTCTATATCCTAAACAGGACTACAAGATACTAACAAAGTAACATGTTGAGGATCAGAAGTGAGTCTTCAGAACATGTAATCTAAGTCCTGACTCAACTCTCGATATCCAGAACAAGGCTCCTTCAACAACACGCTGTTCATAGTCAGTAAATCATGTTCAACCACCTCACATATGTCAAATCACTCCTTAAAACTAGTTTTTGTATGTAGAACTGCATCTCCTAGTCGTGCATGACAACTCAGAGAGCTCCTTTAATACGTAGAATTCCTGGATAATATGGAAACGCTCTAATCGTTCACCTGCTAGACCAGACCGACTGCAAGTGAGAACTGATGCAGAAGGGACGCACAAGCCAATACAATCCACAATCATCAAATCCGCTCTAACCGCGACACCGGCAGGCTGCAGCCGTGCGCTCGGACTCGTGTACCTTGAAATACTCCGCAGCTTGCAGCTCGAGCCGACGAGCCGCTCACTACCCCCATTTCCGGCAGCCCAGAGGCAGACCACGAGAACCAACAAAGATAAGCTGGAGAAAACAAATTATCCGCTTACAGCGCTCGGCTGGCCGTAGGGCGGTCACTTCCCCGTCCTCCTCCCCTAGTCGCACTCGCCACGGCCGGCGCCGCGAGGCGCGGCCCTAGGCGGAGCGCGAAGGGACCCGCCGCCATTGCGCAACCAGCCCGCAGGCTATGCTGGTTGGTGAACGGTTGCTATGGAAAACGAGAACGCGATAATGCAGTCAGTTTTTTTTTTCCTTTCTCTTTTTACACTTCAAACCTCTTTACCAGAATGGTTACATCGTCCATTCAAAAAAAAAGAGAATAGTACCTTTCAAAAAAAAAAACATCGTTTAGCTCATCTTCAATAGAAGATGATTTTTGCATCTTCAAGGCCCCAAAACCCCTCTCCAACAGATTATGTAGATGAAAACAAATTACATCTCTGTCTTCCGAAGATGTAAAATACAACACCTCGCAATGCAAATATACATCTCCACCTACAGGAGATATAAAAAATCATGGCCGCGTGCCAACTGCCAACCGCTCTTTCGTTCCCTTCTCTTCCTCCTCTGTCCACCCGCCGCACAGGCGCCTGATTACCCATAAGTATAGGGGGTCGCAGCAGTTTTTGAGGGTAGAATATTCAATCCAAATTTATAGATTCGACACAAGGGGGGCCAAAGAATATATGCAAATATTAGCAGTTGAATTATCAATTCAACCCTACCTGGAGATTAAATATCTGCAGTAAGGTGATCAATAGCACAGTAATATGATAGTTTTGATAGCAGTGGTAACAATAGCAGTAGCAATAATAATGATAGCAATGATTTTGTAGCAAGCGTAACAGTAGCAATAACAATAGTAACTTAGCAAGAAAAATATGTGAAAAACTCATAGACATTGGATCGATGAATTCGTTGGATGATATTCATCATATAACAGTCATAACCTAGGGTGATACAAAACTAGCTCCAGTTCATAAATATAATGTAGGCATATATCCCGTAAATAGTCATACGTGCTTATGAAAAGAATGTGAATGACATCTTTTGTCCTACCCTCCCCGTGGCAGCGGGGTCCATAAGGAAAATAAGGGATATTAAGGCCTCCTTTTAATAGAGAGCCGGACAAAGCATTAACACATAGTGCATACATGAAATCCTCAAACTACGTTCATCACCGGAAAGTATCCTGATTATTGTCACCCCGCGGTTTACGGATCATAACACGAGCAGGTGCCTATAACTTCCAATATCGGATATAGAACATAGATATAATGGTGAAAACATAAACGGTTCAGATCTGAAATCATGGCACTCGAGCCCTAGTGACAAGCATTAATCATGGCAAAGTCATAGCAACATCAATCTCAGAACATAGTGGATACCAGGGATTAAGCCTTAACAAAACTAACTCGATTGCATGATGAATCTCATCCAACTCCTCACCGACCAGCGAGGCTATGAAGGAATTACTCACTCCCGGTGGGGAGCATCATGAAATTGGCGATGAAGGATGGTTGGTGATGATGAAGATCGAAGATTCCCCTCTCCGGAGCCCTGAATGGTCTCCAGATCTGGCCTCCCGATGAAGAACATGAGGTGGCGGCGGCTCTTCTCGTGAAACGCGATAATCCTTCCTCCCTGATTTTTTGTTTGAAAATAGGATTTTATAGCGTCGGAATTAGGGTTTGGGGGCCACGAGGTGAGGACAATCCACTAGGGCGCGCCAGAGAGGGGGCGCGCCCTGGTGTCTTGTGCCCAGCCAGGGCCCCCCTACGGTGGTTCTTGGCTCCTATTTTTTCTTTTATTGTAAAATAATTCTCTAAAAAGTTTCCTTTCATTCCAAGAACTTTTATTTCTGCACAAAAACAACACCATAGTAGTTCTGCTGAAAACAACATCAGTCCGGGTTAGTCTCATTCAAATCATGTAAATTAGAGTCCAAAACAAGAGCAAAAGCGTTAGGAAAAGTAGATACGACGGAGACGTAACAACTCCCCCAAGCTTAAACCTTTGTTTGCCCTCAAACAATTTAGTTGATAAACTGAAAGTAAAAAAGAAAAACTTTTACGAACTCTTTTGCTCTTGTTTACATAAATATGCTTAAGTAGCACCCATGTTTTCAACAAAGATCATGACTAACCATGTCAACAATAACTCCTAAAAATTATATTAACTCATATCAATAGCATAAGCAACTAGAGAGCAATAATAAAATATCTCAAATGACAACACTTTGTCAAAACAACCATGATATAATATGACAACAGTGGTATCTCGCTAGCCCTTTCTGAGACCGCAAAATATAAATACAAAGCACCTCCAAAGTTCAAGCAGCGATTAAACATTTTAATTCATGGTAGAAAAGATCCAATCATGATGCATTCAACATTAACTATACACAGTGCATGAGGATGACAATAGTGCTCTCGGATCGGGCACTTGTTTGAGAAGTTGATGACGCAACATAAAATTAAATAGATAGTCTCTTCGCAGAAGGAAGCAGAGATTTGCAGAGGTGCCAGAGCTCGAAGCTTAAATCGGAGATAAATGAAATTTTGGAAAATGCACCCTTCTTGTTTACGTCACGACCAAAATTTACCAATATCTTCCATGCTAAACATATTAGTGGCGGTTCCCAAGCGATACAAGTAAAGGTTTACCCCCCTCCACCAACAAACACACTCCACGGCTAGCCGAATCCACGGGTACCATCCATACCAACAACAATCCTAGGGGAGTTTTGTTTAATTATTTGCAATTTTTTATTTCGGGGCTGGGAATCCCTATTACCGCCCCTCTCGTGCAAGGACGAGTGAATAAACACTCATCATGTGAATAACCCGCTTAGCATGGAAGATACCGACTACCCCATGTCGCTCTATGAACAATCCAGGCACACAAAACAGATGTTCATTTGAAATTTTAGAGGTGGCACATGCAAATTTACTCAGAACGGCAGGGTAATACCACATATAGGTAGGTATGGTGGTGTGACGCCCGGATAATTAAGCGACAGTAAAACTCTGCTAATGATGCCACGTCACCTCCGTTACTGTTGCTAATCTTTTGTTAGTTTAAAACCGATTCAAAAATCAATTCAAAATATGGCAAACAACAAAAGTTTTCAAACATTGGAACAAAAATGTTCGGAGTGAACCAAATATTGCATAGATAATTATGGTGAAGAAACCCCACTTTTATAAAATGTTTAAAGGCTCTAAAATAATTAAAACAGTAGGTGAAACAATTAAGTAAATACCTTTTATATTTAATATAATATTAAACTAATTTAATTGGGCACTAAAAACTTTCTATGGCACTGGTCTAACTTGATATGCTAATCTAGGTGCTAAGGATGTGTTTTACAAAAATAAAATAATTAGATCCTAAAATATAAATAGAAAAGGAAAAGTAAAACAAAAACTAAGCAAATAAAAAAAGAGAACGAAGGAAGACCCATCCTTCCCTGGGCCGTTCGGCCCAACAGGGCTACCAGGCCCCCCCTGGCCGGCCCATCCCGACTTCCTTGTCTCCCCACCCCGAAACCCTAACCCCCGTGAACCACCCCCACTCCCCCACTCGTCCTGCACGATCCCCTCGCCGCTCCCTCTCGTTTCTCTGGCGCCGCTGCGCTCCCCGCGTTGGAGCCCCATCCCGCCGGCGCGCCCGCCCCCGGGTAGATCTGGATCGGGGGCAACCGACGCCCCCGACCCGTTGCGCGCCATCGCCCCACCGCCCTCTTCGTCGGCGGCTCGGACGCCGCCGCGATCCTGTCGCCCCCGATCCGAGCTGCCTCGACATCGCCGAACTTCGCCGAATCGCTTCCCGGGCCTCACCCTCACCGGACTACCTCGACCCCCGCTGCCCTGGACCCTACTCCCCACCGTGAGCAGCCACCTTTCCCTCCTCCTCTCCCCGTGCCGGCCGCGCACTCGCCTTTCCTGGCTCGCCTCGTCACCGTGCGCCCCGGTCCCCATCGGCGTGCACGCCCGCGCCATCTCCGATCGCGCCCGATGCGCGCTCACCGCGCCCCCGTCCGCGTGCAGGTCCTCGACGCCCATTGCCTTGCCCGCCTCCAGCCACCTCCCCCGTGCCGCTCGCCTGCAGCCGCGGTGCCCTGCCGTGGCCTCCGCCCCCCC